>NC_052360.1:61571322-61810412 GCF_009727055.1 Benincasa hispida | reverse complement strand
TATATATATATAATCACTATACATAAATTTCAAAAGCTCACAAATTTATCCATATGAGAATAATTTAAATATTCAACAATGAAATAAATTTCAATTCTAGCATAGCAAACAAAAGTTGACTAATTCAACTCACAGTTTAGTTCCCAAGTAGAGATATTCCCTTGCGGTTAGCTTAAATACCTTAGCCTAACCAAAACAATTAAGAGTTCTCTTAATCAATTTTTATTACCAATTCATTGAACTTTTAATTTCTTAGTGAATTATTAATCTTATTAAAACAAATTCACTTTAAGAAATAATTTTTCATCTCTTGAATCTTTGCAAATAAAATTAAAGTTAATTTTGAATATTTATTCTCATATATGAAAGATAAAATAATATTATTATAAGAGAATCTTAATGAAGATAATATTATTATGAAAGAATTTTACTTTTATTTAAAAGAAACTCAAATCTTATTTAGAAGTATGCAATAAGAAAACAAATAGCCTAATTTAGTTTTTCATATATAATAATTCAAAGATATAGAAATATGAATTGATTCGGAATGCATCTCAATCAAATCTTTCAAAAATAAGAATTATATTTAAAAAGAAGATGTATGATTTACATAAATTTTAATCTAAATGACATATTTTATACAACAATTTTAAATATACACATAGCATACTTGACATATCCATATAAAATTTAACTAAAAATTTAAAGTTAAGAAATATTTGATTTTCAAAATTCTTTCTATTTTGGATCACTCAAAATAAGGTTATTTGAGTGTCTCAAACTTAAATTTTATTACTCAACAATTTAACTTTTATCTATAACTCATGAAAAGCTCATCATCAATGCAAAAAGATTGTGATGAAGACCCATGCACATAGTATGTGAATTTTCGGAGAGTAGGGTTTGGAGTCCAACAAGTATATATCTAAATAAATTCAATATGCTTGAGAAACATGGAGACAAACAATGGCCTAATTCACTTAAATACAAAGTAATTGATAGTTGTAAAAGATTTCACTTTAATTTTATAATAAGCCAACAAAGAATACAAAGTCCAAAATTAGCCAACAAAGAATGTAAACCCAAATTGCAAATAAGGCTAAAAAACTCACAAATGCTTCAAGCCACTAAAGATTTTAGTTTTAATGCTGACATAAAACTTTGTATGAGTTTTACCATTTGATTAGATCAAATGTAAAATCTAATATTAAATAAATCAATTTTCAAATACATAAATCATATATATAATTAAAATAGTATACTCACATTCTTTGAACTTTAGTTTTTAATACCTTGAAAATATGTAGATAATTCAAGTGGGTCTTTAACATTTTTTGTGTTCTAGTGAACCAACTCCAAGCTCTACAAACATTTTAGTGGTGGAAACTTGTGCTGATAACATGTTATAAAATAGAGAGAAGAGAAGAACAAACATAAAAATATAAGAGAGAAATGGAGAGAAAAAAATAGAGAACATATATATTATGCTCAATTGAGGTGTATTTTCAATTGATCTCTACAATCTCCATTTATAGGGTTGTGAGAATGGTTGACAAGAATGAAATATAAAGAGGGGACAAGATAATTATGGGGATTAATTGGAGAGGTTAATAGATGAGTTTTAATCTATAGAGGTTATGCATGGACATCTACATAATTATCATATTTATAATTCCTAAAACATTTAACTTTTATAATTTAAAATGGGGGTATAATTTATATTATAAGTATTCGTTGGAGTTTAATGCAAAGAAAGAAAGAGAGAGAGAGAGAGCACCCCACCATTGGCCCTTTGCATGTGCATTGTGTTGTCCTCCATTATTAGTGTCAATTAGTCATGTGTCACTTATCCATTATTTCATGTGTTGTCCATGTGTCTTAAGATTACATACTATTAGTATCCATGTAATCCACCTTCTACTTGCCAAATTGCCTATAGTGCCGTATGTTGGGTTTTAAAATACACACACGTATTGGTGATTAATCTAAAAAGATTGAAGAAAGGGGAGAATTCAATTCTTTGTCATTTTATTTACTTTTTGTTATTTATATATTATATTATGTTTTTTTATTATATATTATTACTATGTTATATTTTCTCCATATCCATATTCTCATTGTGCATTGTTGTGCTCCCCAAATTCACAAGACGTTATTAACATGAGCTCCTATCGTTTTTCTCACTAAAGGTAGGTCCTCTTCGTTATAATTAATAAATTTAACATTATTTTGCATATTAATATCTATTAAATTTTTAATATAAATACAATATTTTATGATAGTGTTGCCATGACAAATCTCACAAAATTAGAATTTGCCACCCTTGATATTAACGGCAATAATTATTTGTCATGGGTACTTGTCGAAATTCACCTAGATGCTATGAATCTTGGAGAGACTATTAAAGAAAGAAATACAACATCCAGTCAAGACAAAACAAAAGCTATGATTTTTCTTCGTCATTTTCTCCATGAGATATTGAAAATGGAGTATCTTACAATAAAAGATCCCCGTATCTTGTGCAAAAATTTGAAAGAAAGGTATGATCATAAAAAACAGTTATTCTTCCTAAAGCTCATTATGAGTGGATGCACTTGAGGTTACAAGATTTCAAATCAGTAGGTGATTACAACTCCACATTATTTAAAATCAGTTTGAAACTATTGTTATGTGAAGAGAAAATTACTGATGTTGATATGTTAGAAAAGACATTTTCTACATTTCATGTCTCAAATATGCTCTTAAAGCAACAATATCGAGAGAAATTTTTTAAACAATATCTTGAACTGTCACACCCCGCCCCCCAGACCACCTTCTCAGTCTGGAAGAGGGATGCGACTACAGCAGTTATCAACCCTTGAGCTGACACTTACTGCCTAATGATTCTTGCGGAATAACTCGATACCATACTATAACTTATACACAGCGGAATGATTAAGTCAAGGAGATAAACTATAACGGATTAAGTAGGCCCATCTTCTGTTACGACAGTGATATAACGTTTATACAACTTAAGGACTTAACAACAAAGTTTACAACGACAACCGTAAAAACCCTCCGGAAGTATAATTGGGGCACGTGGCAGACCTTGACCTTAGCAGCACCCTGGAACTCCTCATCTTCCGCTACCTGGGGGGAGAGGGGGATTAAGAAAACATTTTGAAGAGTGTGAGCTACTAAGCCCAGTGAGTGGTTCTTTTAAGATGAAATTCACTTTGAAAATAATCATTTTTGGGAAATCAATCACATGCCAATACTCGCATTATAACTCATGCACAATCAAAGATATAATCATGCATCTAGTAATCTTTATCCCAAAAGCTACACGTAGCATGCATATCATATCATCAATCAATACAATCATCTATGGAAACCTTCCTATGACCCCAATTCTTGCCAATGTGTATATCGACCATTTTATTTATCCCACTAGTCATGCTTAGGTACTTGACCATATTTCCCGCCGGTCGTCACCGACTATTATTTCTCGCCGACCGAAGCCGACCATATTTTTCCACCGATCGAAGCCGACTATATTTTTTCTGCCAAGTACCTTTTGTTAAGCATGCTAACTATATCCCGAGCATAATCTCAGTTTCCATAGTCACACACAAACAATATCATGGCAATCATCCTATCACCAACAATATTTATTTTGTATCTACAGATGCATATATTCCAATATCAGAGTATAAAGCTAAGTGAATACTCATAATATGCATTTACTATCAACACTGTATAAACACACAATATTCTTTATTTATCAAAGCAACATAACACTCACGATATATCGAAACTATAACGCTATAACACTCACACTAGGTGTTAATTATCAATGCCATAACACTCACACTATGTGTTAATTATCAAAGCTATAACACTCACACTATGTATTAATTATCAAAGCTATAACACTCACACTATGTGTTAATTATCAAAGCAATAACACTCACACTATGTGTTAATGATCAAAGCTATAACACTCACAACATATTTTAACTATAAAGCTATAACACTCACACTATGTGTTAATTATCAAAGCTATAACACTCACCTTAATTGCTTAGGAGCCTTTCTAATAGTTCCCTTTTCTACCTCGGGCTCCCTTTTTACCCCTAGAATCAAGATCCAACTTACAACTTAGATTACTCATAGTTCTAAACCTTATTTTAAGATACTTCCTTCTACAAAACTATTCTAAAATGTTTCATGAATCTTACCATAAAATCTTAGCTTATAACTCTTCATGGTTTAGCCGGAATCATCCAAATATCAAGACTGGCCCAGTTTACCCGATAGCTCGACCCCTCTGTCTTTTTCTCATTCTCCAGCCCAATTCCTTAAAGCTTATTCTTCAGAAGCCTCACCATGAAAACTAGACTCTTTTATATTTCATATGGCTTTGAAATTACATCAAACGCTTGAGTAGATTGGGAGATCTTCTCGCTCAAGTTGATGCATTCTCCTTCACCCTCACTATCCAATACACTTTACTCTCCCCCTATTTTTACGAATTTTATGATTTGTGATTTGAAAATGAAATCCCAAAAGCTCTATTTATAAGCATTCAAACCTCTTATGGTGTTGACACCACCTACTTGACTACATGGTCAAATGTTTAATCCTACCTTTATCAATGTAGGTTGACTTCACCTTGGTTCAATGTGTTCTTCCCAAACACATCCAACACAATTTCTTAGGGTTTAAGAATTTCTCTTAATCGGAAACCTAAATTTTAATTGACTTTTGTCCTTACGTCTTCAAGCTTTGTTTGTATTCAATTTAAGGTTTTCAATGCATAATTTATAAGATCGTGACCAAATTCGACACATAAATGCCTGGTCGTTCGATGTACAGGCGGTTTCCTTCGATCACGTGGGCGTGACGTTCGAATGAAGCGTTCAGGCTGCTCTCGCTCACTCCCACTTTCTCGCTCACAATCTCGCTCTTCTCCACTCTCTCTCTAATCAAACTTTCTCGCTCAAACTCTCGCTTTCTCCAACCTCCTCGCTCAAACTCTCACTCTTCCCCAATCTCGCTCTCCATTCTCTCACTCAAATCAATCTCGCTCTCTCCCATTCTCTCGCTCAAATCAATCTCGCTCTCTCCCATTCTCTCACTGCATCTACTCTCGCTGGAGTCGCTCTCTCCACTCTCATTCTTTCTAATCTCGTTAGCTACTGTGAATATGGTTTATCTCCGTGCAACTTCTACACGAATTTTCCCAAATAATTTTCTATATTTTCCTCAGTTCTTCAATCCTTTCTTCACTATTCAGGATTTAAGTTTTCAAGGTTTTCTCTTCTTTTTATCCTTTTAGGGTCCTCTCTACTCGTACTTAAGTAGATTATTTACAGAAGGTGACAATTATTACAGTTATTATGATAATTGTAAAATTATTAGATTATTTACATAACATAGGATTTAACTTTCTCCTAATTAACCCCTTAATCACTTACTTAAGTAGGAAAATGGAGATCCGGGTTTCACATGAACTAATTTCATATCTTCTCGTGGCCAAACAAAATAACGAGTTATTAATAAAAATCATGAATCTCGATCAATCGGGATGACACCATTTCCTGGAGTGAATGCTCTAGATTTTAATAATAATCATGGTCGACGTCAAGGTTGTGATCGAGGTAGACGAAGAAATATATTATTTTCATTATGGTCATTTTAATCATTCAAAATTCAAAAGAACCACACAAAAAATGATGATCACAAAGGATAAGCTCCACAAGATAAAAGTTCAAAAGATGTTGAAAATAAATACTTCCCATGTGTAATGACTGGACATTGGTCACGTACCTGTCGTACATCAAAACACTTAGTTGATCTATATCAAGTATCCCTGAAGGAAAAAGAGAAAAATGTGAAAGCAAATTTTGCATATCGGGATAATGACATATTTGACCCATCTCATATGAAAAATTTGGATGTGGTGGACCTCTTTGAATCTTTTAAAGAGAAAATCAACAGAACTCATAGAACATCAAATGTTTCCTTTTACTTCGAAAATATCTAGACTTGTGTTGTTTTTTTATTCATCTCCATTTGTTTTTCTTCTTAGTAGATGTTAACCTTTGTATATTCCAAATGTTGTTTTTTCATTGTAATTATTTTATTTTAATGAAGAAACCTGGATCATTTTGATATGTTGGGTGACTAAAAAATGAGTAAAGAAGATCTATATTTGGTAGACAGTGCAACTACACATACAATACTTACAAGTATAAAATATTTTTCTAAACTGAAAAAGCTAGAAGCAAAAGTCAATACAATATTAGGTTCTGCAAATCTAATTGAAGAGTTTGAAAAAGTAAATATTATCTTGCTTAGGGAAACAAAATTTACAATTGACAATGCATTGTTCTCTAGTCAATCAAAGAGAATTCTACTTAGTTTTAAATGTTGCAATGGTTATCATATTGGGACTAATAAAAAGAATAATATTGAGTATCCTTATATCATATCTACTGTCTCATATGAAAAATGTATATTAAAAGAGTTGCCTGCTTTATCTTTTGGATTGTATTATATTCATATACGAGTAATTAAAACATATGAAACAATGAACCTAAAGTTCACAAATCCTGTCATATTTACAATTTGGCATGACAAACTTAATCATCCAAGTCTATAATGATGAGAATAATTCTTGAGAATTCAAACGTTACCAATCAAAGTGAGGATTGAATCACCTACATTTTTAAAACTTAATCATATATAGACCTATTAACCCACCAAGTGGACCATTTAGATATTTTATGGTATTAATAGATGCATCCAATAGATAGTCATACTTATGCTTATTATCAAGTCAAAATCTAGCATTTTCAAGATTACTTGCTCAAATAATTAAATTAAGAGCACAATTTCTTAATTATACAATTAAGACCATTCGTCTTGATAATGCTGTTGAATTTACATCTCAAGCTTTTAATAATTATTGTATGTCAATTGGGATAAGTGTTAAACATTGTGTATCTCTTGTTCATATACAAAATGGTTTAGCATAATCATTCATAAAACGTTTGCAGTTAATTGCTACACCATTGCTTACGAGAGCTAAGTTTCCTACATCTGTATGGGGACATGCTATTTTGCATGCAGTGTCACTTGTATGCATTAGGCTTGTATCTTATAAAAAGTACTCGTCATTACAATTAGCTTATAGCCATAAGCCAAATATTTCCCATCTAAGAATTTTTTTAATGTGTAGTATATGTTCCAATTGCTTCACTACAACGTACTAAGATGGGTCCTCAAAGGAGGTTAGGAATATATATTGGATATGATTTTCCATCAATTATCAAATATCTTAAACCCCTGACGGGTGATGTATTTACTGTACGATTTGCCGATTGTCATTTTAATAAGACAAAATTTTCAATATTAAAGGAAGGAATTAAGAAGTTGGAAAAAGAAACATAGAATGCATTATTATTGTCTCATTTAGATCCCCATACAGATCAATGTGAACTTGAAGTTCAAAAGATAGTTCATTTCCAAAATATAGCAAATCAGTTACCAGATGCATTTGTAGATGCAAAGAAAGTAACTAAGGCACATATACTAGCTACAAATGTTCCATAAAAAATTGATATTCCAACATAACAAGTTGTCACTAATGAGTCTGGAACACACCAAAAGCGTGATAGACGAGTAGGTTCCAAAGATAAAAATCATCGAAAAAGAAAAATAATTAATAGTTAAGAAGACTTAGTTGAGGATGTAAATACCCATGAAGAAATTCATGATATGAATAATGAGGAAGTGGAATACAAGATAATAACGAGATTTCAATAAACTATATCATGATAGGAAAAAGATGGAACTGAACTTGTATATTTATATCCAAAACTTTTGTGTATAATTGCTCTTGATGTTATATCAGAAAATGAGGATTCTGAACTAAAATATGTTGAAGAATGTCGACATAAAAAAGATTGGCTTCAGCGGAGAGAAACAATCGAGGCTGAATTAAACTCACTTTCAAAATGTCAGATTTTTGGACTAGTAGTCCAAACACCAAAAGGTGTAAAACTTGTGGAATACAAATGGATATATGTGAGGAAAAGAAATGAAAATAATGAGGTCACAAGATATAAAGCTAGATTAGTTGCATAAGATTTTTCACAAAGACCCGGTACTAATTATGAGAAGACGTATTCTCTGGTGGTGGATGCAATTATACTAGATATTTTGTACATGAAAGTCTTGATATAGATCTTATGGATGTAGTCACAGCATATTTATATGGATCTCTTGATGATGATATTTATATGAGAATCCTAGAAGGATTTTAAGGTACTTGAAACATATAAATCAAATTCCCGAGAATTATATTCAATAAAATTACAGAGATCGCTATATGGATTGAAACATCAGGAAGAATGTGGTACAATTACTTGAGTGGATATTTATTAAAAAAAAAGGATATCAAAACAATTCAATATGTTCATGTGCTTTTATAAAGAAATCACAGTCAGGATTTGCTATTGTAACTGTATATGTTGATGATTTAAATATAATTGGCACTCCTGAAATATAGTTTATTTATTTAATAAAATCTTAGGTATTTTGTTCGACATTCAGTAGCATTAACTCACAAAACTAATAAATAAACATCCAAGGTTATCTTCCGTTAACTTAAACATGTATATGAAAACATACAGGTGGATCGTGTTAAGTGATAACCTAAATGGTCTGTAGTAGATAGATAAGATTGGGTACCTTATTCTGGTGATGCTACGAATATGACTCACTTTGTAGATATTACAATTGTTGTAAAGTTCTATAAATGATCTGATCCTGATCATTCATGTAGAAATATATGAACAAAGGTGTTCTATACAAAAGAGTTTGTATAAGACTGAACCATGAAATAAATGAATAGTATCATTTGAAGGAACTCGTTTTACAGAGAAAATTTGAGTGGAAGCAAATCGTCTAAAACCCATTTCAATTGAACACAAAAATTTACAGTCAACAATACAGATTATGCATAAAACTAAGTTACAACATGTTTTCTAACAATAAACAAGGTTCAAGAGATTATACCTTTGAAGAACTCTTCTTCGCGTTAATCCTTCGAACTGCACGAACACTTTGAACAAGACACGAACACTCCAAACGAACAACAACAAACAACAACGCAACTCGAACTAAAAGGTAGAGTACACTACCACTTAGTTACCTTGGTATTCTCAGTGTGAGAACCCATGACTGGTGGGCTCTGGCTATTTTGGTTAGGAGGGTGTTTTTAGAGTTGGAAGAGGAAGACGATTGAAGGAAGAACTAACACTATCGCATAGAGATTTATTCTATCGTGTAGGCGATCAAGTCTATCGCATAGACCTTCTTAATTGATCATTTAGTCTCTCGAGGAAATCATGTAGAAGACTTCAATCATGTAACATTGATCTGTGGAATAATAAAATCAAATTTTATTTTATTCCATTTTTCTATAAAAACTGATTAACTTCTCACTAAGGTGGTTAGGGAGAAAAAGAGAATTAATTACAAATAATTAATAATATAAATAAATATGATAACCAACTTATCATATTATATTATAACCTATAGTTTCAATTTGCGTCATATACAACATATAAACCATAGTTTTTTTTCTCTATTTTATGGTATTTAATATAAATCACATTTATATTAAATTTAAAAACTATGAATCTTATTCAAAAAAAATATATTTGAATCATATTCAAATATTTGTTCCTCAAAATAAAAAATAATGTATCAAATACATTATGTCAATTATATCATATATAATTGAATTAATTTAATTATATCATATATAATTAAATTCCCTCTTATTAATTTTAATATTTCAAAATAACCCAACAACTGATTCTCAACTAAATCCTTTAAGCTACCAAGGGGACCTTATGGATCTGTAGCTTCAAGCTCCAACGGTATGTGAATAAATAATTAAATTCTTTAATTACTTTATCCATCATTCATTAACTGTCAGGCAATCCACTAAAGACTGACTACTGCACTCTTTGCACTAAATATATATTTCTGTTTCCATTGAATGTAATCAATCAATAGTACGATGACCCTTCACAAATTGCTCGTTAGTATAACTAGGCCAAATTACCGTTTTGCCCCTGTAGTTACATCCAACTTCTTAAGTACCACTGATCCCTCTAATGAACAATAGGTCATAGTCTCAATATGACTAAATCTCTCTCTGGCCAAGAGAGGGTGTGGCGCCACATTATTCAAGACCTAGAATCAGCCCTTAAGAGAGCAATTTATCTACTCATCCCTACTTCGGGGAAGGAATGAATTCCATCTTGTGTAGCTGAATTCCCAGCTCCCAAATCAAACGAATCCCCAAAATGGTAAGCTTGTTGAGTCGGCGATCTGTCCACTCTCACCCATACAAATCAAAGGACAGGCCTCATAAGCAGGAGTTCACAACTCACTCAGGATTAAGGTCATGTTACCTATGGTCATCCTAATGAAATGAAAGTCTCTATTATGAACGGCATTATATAACGAGACTAAACATTTTGTGGTCTGGTCTTATACAAAATTCTTTGTATAGAATATCCCCGCTTGCAAGTCTAATACATGAATGACCAGGATCAAATCATTTGTAGCACTTTACAACATTTGTAACATCTGTACTATAGACCATTTAGGTTATCACTTAAACATGTTCCACTTGTATGTCCCACATACATGTTTAACTTACAACGATAACCATAGATGTTAGTTTGGTTTGGGGTTAATGTAACTAAAATATCATATATTTCATAGACATAGTGGATAAAATATCAAATATTATTAATCACTGAAATGTTTTTTCATATAAGGTAACTATAGGACCCTACAAGGTTTAGGGCACCAACTCCGACATCATAATATAACATCCTGAGTGAGTTGTGAACTTCTACCTAAGGGTGAGCATGGTAGACCGAAAAGCCGACCCGATCGACCAAAACTGGTCAAAATTAAATCGATCGATCGGTAATCAACAAAATTCGGTCGGAGTCAGTTTGGGTTTTTTGAACCGACCTTTACCTCGATCTGCGAATATGGTCAGTCGGGTTTCGACCAACCCGACCGATTTAATATTTAAAAAAAAAAACTCTTACAAGAAATTAAATAGGATTTCACGCGTAGGGTTTATTGATCTTCTTCAATCTTCAGCCGTCTGCCTCCATATTAGCATCTTCAGCCGCCCGGCTTCAGGGTCTTCACTCTTCAGCTAAGCTGCATCGATCCAACGTCCTACGGTGACCGACGTCTTCAATCCATACTCCATATTACGGTCCATCATTCACTCTTCAGCCGCATCGATCTAACGTCTTCATCTTCCCCACTCTTCAGCTGCAGCCCGCAGTCCATCGTTTCGCCTGACATCCATCATTGCAGCCCAGCCTCATCGATCTATCCATCGAACTTAAAGAACTTGGTAATTTTTTCCTCCCTCATTTTACTACTTTGAGTTTTTTTTTTCCTTTCGTCACAAGGAAGATGAAGATGGGTTTTGTCACAGAATAGTAAACGAGTTGCTATCAGTTTGGGTTTTTTTTCTGTTTTTTAGTTTGGGCAAAATGAATCTTGTGTTGGGTTTACTTAATCAATTTTCTGTAAGATTGAAATCAAGCTTGACTAAAATACTAATTAAGCAAGAAGATTTCGTGTTATGGGTTATTGATTTCAATAGAAAAATAGGTATCTTAGAGATTACATACTTCCATCATTCAAATGTTTTTAGGAAGATGATCCAAAAATCTGAAAGGAACCAATTATGAAGATTTTTTGGGCCTAAAATTTTGCCTCATTAGTTTCAACAATACTCTATATATGAAAAAGAATCAACAGAAGTTACCTCTTAGTTAATGTAGTTTTTATTTTGTAGACTTACATGGATTCAATGGATATGAAGTTTGATGGAACTGTAACTGATACTGATGCAAAAACGGATGCCAATACAAATATCATTGATATTGATTCAGCAAATGAGAAATCAGATGTTCCAAATCCACCGAAAGTAAGGAAGGTTGTGAAAAAATCCATAGTTTGGGATCATTTTGAGAAGCTAAAAGGTGATCCTAAAGACCCTCATACTCAATGTAAATATTGTGGAGTTGTTTATGCATGTCATTCTAAACGTAATGGTACTAGGACTATGAAGAATCATTTGAAAAATTGTAAAAAATACCCTTACCAGAAAAAGAGAGATCCAACCCAAATGCCATTAGCTTTCAAAACTAATGACAAAGACAATGTTGGGGATAATACTTCAACTTGTATGTGAGTCATATAGTTTAGAGAGTTGTCAGGAAGCATTGGTTGAAATGGTAATTGTTGACGAATTGTCATTCAAGTTTGTGGAGGGTAAATGATTTAAATTTGTCGATAAATTAACATGTGCAAGTCAACCTAGATTTGTTATTCCATCTTGATTTACTGTGGCTAGAGATGTACTTAAGTTGTATGTTAATGAGAAAAAAATGTTTGAAAGACATGTTTGCAAACAAGAAGTATAGAGTTTCTCTAACTACGGATTGTTGGACATCAGAACAAAATATAAATTACATGGTACTAACTGCCCATTTCATAGATTCTAATTGGAGATTACATCAAATGATACTTCTTTTTTGTTCAATTGAGAATCATAAAAGTGATACTATTTGTAAAACCATTGAAAAGAATTTGAAGGATTGGGGTATTGAAAGGGTAATGACTTTGACAGTTGATAATGCAAGTTTGAATGACACTGTCATTGCTTATCTTCTGAAAAGATTCAATAAGGGATTATTGTTTGGTGGAAAATTTCTGCATGTTCGTTGTTGTACGCATATATTAAATCTTATAATATGTGATGTTTTTAAGGAACACAATGATTGCATTAATAGGATTCAATATGATGTACGATTTATAAGATCTTCTCCTGCACGTTTTTTGAAATTTAAAAAGTGCGTTGAAATTGAAAAAAAAAATTCTTGTAAGAGTTATGTGTGTCTTGATGTTCCCACTAGATGGAACTCCACATACTTTATACTTGAGGCAACTGTGAAGTTTGAAAAGGCTTTTGATAGATTAGAAGATGAAGATACTTCTTATAGACACGATTTGTCACCAAATAAGGAAGATTGGACAAATGCTAATATGTTGATTAGGTTTTTAAAAGTCTTTTATGATGTGATGTTGAAAATTTCAGGCTCTTTGTACACCATTTCGAATATGGTATTTCATCATATTACAATGGTTCAGAATTGTAAATGTTTGAATGTTAGTGGTGCAAATGCAATGCTAGTTGGAATGGCCAATAGCATGAAGGCCAAACTTAAGAAGTATTGGGGAAACAATAAAAAAAAATAATCTATTGTTGTATGCTGCTCTTGTGCTAGATCCTCAAAAAAGTAAAGTTTGTATCTTTTTGCCTTAAAAATTATTTTGGGCCAGAAATTGCCAAATCTATGAGAAATGTAGTGGAGCAATGTTGTAGATGAGTACAATACTCAAAGTGGGAGTGGGAGTGGGTATGGGAGTACTACTACTACTAATACACCAATTGTCTCAACCTCGGAGTCCATGTTTGATTGTGATCCAATTGAAAAGGTGGGTGAAGACCTTTTCTGTGATACAATTGATATTGATTTTAAAGGCGATGAGACTACACCTTTCGAACAAGGGTCAGAAATTGATATTTATTTGTTGGAAGCCAATGTTAAGAATGAAGGTGATTTTGACGTACTTCAATGATGGAAGATAAACAGTCATCGGTTTAATGTTCTTAGTCATATGGCTAGAGATATTTTGGCAATTCCAGTTTCTACTATAGCGTCTGAGTCGGCTTTTAGTACAGGAAGACGTGTTGTTGATGAAGGAAATCAAACATGAGGATTTCCATGAGCAGCGGAAGGATCGTTTCAAATTCCATTCAAATTGAACACAAATCAATTACAATCTAAACGGAAACTAACAGGTCATGCTCAACAAAAAATTATAGCATGCTCAGATAGAATTCAAGGGATAGAGTATGCGTACCTTTGAAAAACCATTCTTCAAAAATCCCTCGAACAATCTCCAAGCATCCATAACAACACAACCCTCGAACGCAACGACCAGAACAACACAAACACAGCAAACAGCCTCCACGTAACCAATTGAGTCACACTCGATTCATGAAGTGAGTGAGGACACCACCTCAATGGTTACCTTGGTATTCTCAATGTGAGAATCCAAAAGTTGTGGGTTCTGTATGATCTTGGCTTGAGGAAGAGAATGGAGGCAACGATCGTGTAGATGATTGAGCTAGTGGGAGATGTGCTCGATCGTATATTAGATAGCAGCCTATCGTATAGACAAAGCCACGCGATCGTTTAGCTACAATCGGCTGAATGACTATCATATAGTCAAAGCTCCACGACCGTCTAATCTCTACACAGCTATCGCTTAGTGAATCTCTTTAACTTGATAGCTTTTCTCCATGAGTTATTTCTGAATGAGGCAACTCTAATTTTAGGAAAAAAAATTTCCTTTTATCTCATGGTTACCATAAAACCACCAATAATCTCCCACTCAATTGGTTATTAGAGAAAAAGAAATTAATTATCATATAATTAATATATTATAAATAAATATAATAACAACTTACCATATTATATTTATAACCTATAGTTTTATTATTTTATCTCATGAAACATACAAACCATAGTTCTTTTTCTATTTTAAGGTACTTAATGTAAATCATATTTACATTAATTCCTCCACTTGATGTATCTCATATGTCACATCAATTATATCATATATAATTGAATTTTCGCTTTTCAATTTGAACACTTCAAATTAACTCCAAGAACAGATTCTCAACATGAATCCATTGAGCTACCAAAGAGACCTTATGGACCTGTAGCTTGAAGCTCCAACGGTACGTGAATAACTGACTAAACTCTTTAATCACGGGATCCACCATCCATTAACTGTCAGGCACTCCACTAAAGATCAATAGCTTCACTCTTCTCACTACAGATATATTTCTGTGTCCATATCAACCAATCAACAGTACGATAAGCCTTCACAGATCGCTCATAAGTACAGCTGGACCAATTTACCGTTTTGCCCCAATAGTTACATCTAACTCCTTAAGTACCACTGATTTCTCTAATGAAAAATAAGTCATAGTCCTACTATGACTAGGTCCTCTCTTCAAAAGAAAGGATGTGCCTATTGGGATTGGTGTCCTAATTCTCCTGGAGTCTTGTTGTTTGTAATGATACACATTGTTTGATGAATAAAATAAATGTTATTTTATTCTACATTTACTCATATCAAATAAACAAAGCTCCTTGATTATCTTATGTAAACTTAAGCATTTATATGTGATATACAAGTGGATCATGCCTAAAGTGATAACCTAAATAGGTTTGTAGTATAAGGATTAAAGTTGTATACCTGATCCTGGAGACACTACGGATACGACCCACTTTGTAGAGGTTATAAATACTACAGATGGTAGATCCTGACCATTCATGTGGAGACATGCAAGCGAGGGTGTCCTATACAAAGAGTTTATATAAGACCGAACCACGAGATGACTAGAATCTGTATATGTAACACCGTTGATTCTAGAGACTTACATCTCACCTAAACGACCATAGGTGACACGAGCTCAATCCTGAGTGTTTTGGGAACTCCTGCCCTTTAGGGAAGTCCTTTAATTAGTATGGGTAAGAATGGCGAGATTACCAACTCAACATGCCTACCTTTTTGGGGACTTGTCTAATTTAGGAGTTGGGAACTCAATCCACAAGATGGAATTCACTCCTTTCCCGAAGTAGGGATAAGTAGAGAGATTGCTCCTTTAAGGATTGTTTCCGAGGCTTGAACATAGTGGCCACAGCTTCTCTTTGGAAGAGAGGACTCGGTCATAGTAGGACTATGACTTATGTTCATTAGAGGGATCAGTGGTACTTAAGGAGTTAGATGTAACTACAGAGGTATAACGATTATTGGCCGAGTTGTACTTACAAGCGATCTGTGAAGGGTTGTCACACTTCTGATTGGTTAAAATGGACACATAATATATCTGTGATAAGGAGAGTTTTGCTATCGATCTTTAGTGGAGTGCCTGACAGTTAACGGATGGTGGATCCCGTGACTAAAGAGTTTAGTTAGTTATTCACCTACTGTGGGAGCTTCGAACTATAGGTCCATAAGGTCCCCTTGGTTGCTCAATGGATTCAAATGAGGATCAGTTCTTGGTGTTGATTTGAAATATTCAAATAGATAAGAGGTAATCCGTTTATATATGATATGATCGGTTTGATGTATGAGATACATCTAGTGGAGGATTAATGTAAATGAGATTTACATTAAGTACCATGGAATAGAAAAAAAGTTATAGTTTATATGTTTCATGAGATGAAATATTAAAACTATAGATTATAAATATATTATGGTAAGTTAGTTATCATTTATATTTATAATAATATTAATTATNGTTATCATTTATATTTATAATAATATTAATTATTAGATAATTAAATATTTTTCTCTAATAACCAATTGAGTGAAAGGTTATCGGTGTTTTCATAGTAACTGTGAGATAAAAGAAAAATTGTGTTCCTAATTTTAGTAAGCTTGAGATTTTGTGAATTTGAGATTTGCTCTCTCAGAAAATAATCTCATGGAAGTTGTCAAGTAAATAAGATTTATTAAGCGATAACTTGGAGTGAGCTAAATGATCGTGTAGTATTTGTAGACAATAAACATGCAGGTAAGCGATGAACTAAACGATCACTTAGCTTTTGCTAGACGATCGCTTAGTTTTTGCTAAACGATTGGGCATCGACCTATACTATAGACTCAACCTTCTCCCACTTGCTCAATCGTTTACACGATTGTTGTTTCCTTCGTCTTCTACCTCAACCCAAGTCCACACAGAGCCCACCCTCTGGATTTTCACTCCAAGAATACCAAAGTAACCTTCTTGGTGGTGTCATACTCAACTCGACACCGTCGAGGTTCTGTGGAGGTTGTTCGTGTTGTTGGCGTGTTCGTGACCGAGACGATCGTTGAGTTCGAGTGCACGGTGTTCGTTTAGTGTAGCGGTCGTGTTGGACGAGCGTTCCAGGTTGCTGTGTTCGAGCGTTCGTGATCAAGGACCTTGGCGATGAGTTTACAAATGTGTATAGCATTTCTCCTTGATTATTTGTAGTATCATGCTGTAATTTCTGTAATAATTGCATAACCTTATGTTTTTGTTTATAACTGTAATTGTAAAGTTCATATATGATTGTAATTTGAAATGATCTTTCATTGCTCATGGAATTCCTTATGTTGGATTTCCTTTAGTGCCTACTATGTTCAAAACTCGGAATCAGCACTTACGGGAGCAATCTATCTACTTACCCCTGTTTCGGGGAAAGAGTGAATTCCATCTTGTGTAACTAAATTCCCAGCTCTCCAATCAGACAAATCTTTAAAAAAATAGGCTTGTTGAGTTGGCAATATGGCCACTATCACCCATACTAATCAAAGGATCACCTTCAAAGGCAGGAGTTCTCAAAACACTCATGATTAAGGTCATGTCACCTATGGTCGTTTAAGTGAGATGTAAGTCTCAATTATCAACGGCGTTATGTAAAGAATGAATCATCTCGTGGTTCGATCTTATACATACTCTTTGTTGAGGACACCCTCACTCGCATGTCTCCACCTGAATGGTAAGGATCAGACCATATGTAGTAGTTCACAATACTTGTAAACCTCTATAAAGCGGGTCGTATCCGTATTGTCACCATGATAAGGTATCCCTCCTTAATCCGTATACTACAGACCTTTTAGGTTATTACTTAAGGCATCATCCACTTATATATCTCGTATATATTTCATATACATGCTTTATTTATTGGATATGAGTAAATGCAAATAAAATAACTCTTATTTTATTAATAACAATGTGTACAAAGTTTACAAACTACGAGACTCCAGGACAATTAGAACATCAATCCCAACAATCTCCCACTTGTCCTAATGCCTCGAGAGACTAATGTACAATACATGAAAAAAAAAGTACAATATACAATAAATTACGGCATATTTTAACCTCAGTATCATCTCCCACTTGCCCTAAACAAGATGTCTCATGTCATATAGACCCAGATTCTCCAAATGACCCTCGAACACTTTAGCTGTGAGAACCTTTGTAAGTGGATCGGCAATGTTGTGCTCCGACGCGATCTTCGTGACTATCACATCACCGCAATGCACAATATCCCTAATCAAATGATATTTTCATTTTATATGCTTGCATCTACGATAACTCCAAGGTTCCTTTGAATTTTCCAAAGCCCCACTATTATCACAATAGAGTGTGATCGACAAAGACATATTTGGAACAACTTCCAAATCTGTAAGAAACTTCCTAAGCCAAATAGTATTTAGAATCTTCACAAGCGGCTACATATTTGGCTTCCATAGTGGAGTCCGCGATGCATCCTTGCTTGATGCTTCACCAAACTACAGCCCCTCCATTCAGAGTGAACATTAACCCTGATGTCGATTTCCGAGAATCTCTATCAGTTTGAAAGTCAAAGTCTGTGTATCCTGTAAGGATCAAATCCTTATCTCCATACACGAGCATGTAGTTCCTCATTCTCTAAAGATACTTGAAGATCGTTTTAACCGCCGTCTAGTGATCTAATCTTAGATTGGACTGATAATGACTAACAATCCCTACTGCATAGCAAATATCAGGTCTAGTACATAACATTGCATACATTAAGCTTCCAACGGCTGAAGTATAGGGAATCCGTCGCATCTCCCCAATCTCTTGAGGTGTCTTAAGGCATTGCTCCTTAAACAAAACAATTTCATGCCTGAAGGGTAATAAATCCCTCTTGAAATCCTGCATCCTGTACTTGATCAACATTTTATTAATGTACGATGCCTGAGACAAGATTAACCTCTTGTTCTTATGATCTCTTGGAATTGGGTGGCTAGCTACTTCTTAATGTCAGTTAGAAAACCTACATCATTCCCAATGAGTATGATATCATCCACATACAGTACCAGGAAAGCTACTTAGTTGTTGATGATTTTCTTGTAAACACAAAACTCATCAACATTCTAATCAAAGCCAAATGATTTGATCGCACTGTCAAATCTAATATTCCATGATCTAAACGCTTGTTTTAGCTCATAAATAGACCTATTAAGCTTACAAACTTGTTGCTCTTGATCTGGTACAATGAACCTCTCTGATGGAGCCATGTAGATGGTCTCCACCATTAAAAAAGGCAGTCTTGACGTCCTTAAAGGTTTACACCTTTCCATCTACATCACTTTTTCACTTGTAGATCCACTCACACCCTATAGGTTTTACCTCATCAGACTAATCCACAAGCTTCCAGACATTATTGAAGTACATAGACTCCATTTCCTGGTTCATGGCTTTAATCAACTCATATTTGTCAACATCCTTCATTGCTTGCTTATAAGACAATGGATCATCATCCCCATCATCAAAAATGATGTTCTGGGCTTCAGCCAAACCCATGTAGCGATTTGGTGGGTTCATAACCCTCCCACTACGTCGAGGCGGTCTCAACTCTTGAGATGATTGACTAGATGTACCGACATCAACAACTCTTGTTGATCTAGCGGTTTGTTTAACAACTCTCGTTGAATCCTCAGTAGTCTCACGAAAAATCTCATGTAAAACAAGCTTACTTCGTGGTTTATGATCCCTTATGTGGTTTTCTTCCAAGAAGATAGCATTTGTGGACACAAACACTTTGTTCTCACTCGGATCATAGAAGTATCCACCCCTCATTTCCCTATGGTAGCCTATAAAGAGGCAAACTTGTGAACGCGGTTCCAACTTCTTTGGGTTAGCCACAAGCACGTGGATCAGACATCCCCAAATCCTGAAGTGGCATAAACTACCTTTACAGCCTCTCCATAGCTCAAAAGGTGTTTCAGAAACACTTTTTTATGGAACGTTGTTTAAAATGTAACACGCAGTCTCCACTGAAAATCCCTAAAACGATTCTGGAAGATGAGCATAACTCATCATAGACCGAACATGTCCAATATGTTGGGAATGTCCTAGTACTTGCAATTCATGTTAAACATTCTATTTATCAACAATAATGATTTGTTGATTTTCCATCTTATTATGAAAATCCAATAACCATATCCATTGCTATATTCTGAATATTGTATTTTTATGTAGTCACATAAACAGGATCAAGTTGACAGTATATAGCTTAGATGGTCTAATAAGTATATGGATGAAATTAGGTATCTCATCCTGGTAACACTACTGGATGAGGCCCACTCTGTAGTTGTTACAAGAAGTTGTAAAGTGTTACAAACTATGTGATCCACAAATCATTCATGTTGAGACACGTGAGTGTGGGCATCCTATGCAATGAGTTTGCATATACATGAACTCCTATTAAAACTGACTATTTCATTTATCAAATAACCTACGTTAACTCGATTTTAATCTTGAGCTAGCTATGAACTCCTGTTTGTTTGGGATTATCCTTGATCTGCAAACGGTGAGAGCAGTCCAACAGCACTGCTCAATAAGCTTCTCATTTTAGGGATAAGACCAGATGAATAGCTGCGGACATAGCTTTGCAAGATGAAATCCACTCCTACTCGATTTAGGGTTAGCAGATAGATTGTTCTCTTAAGTACTGATTCTAGTTCTTGAACAATCGGGGCCCCGTTTCTCATGATAGAGAAAGGATTTGATTCATAGAGATTATGAATCAGAATTGTTCATTAGAGGGTAAGTATGAACTTAAGGAACAAGATATATTCACATAAATAAAACGGTAATTTTGACCTAACTGTGATTAAGAACAACTTGTGAAGGATCGACTTACTGATTATGGTTATAAAGTGGACATAATATATATACAGTGAGGGGAGTTCAACTATGGGTTATAGTGGAGTGTCCCATGGTTAATGAATGAGGGTTAGATCAGACTAATGAGTTTAATCAATTAATCTCGAATCGTTGGAGCCCATGATTTGTAGATCTACGAGGTCCCCCTACTAGCTCGTAATTGGTTAAGCTTTAGAGTCGCTTTAGAAATTAATTTGAAATTTTCAAATTAAATGGATTAGGAGAATCTATATAAATATGATTTAAATATATGAAGATGATTATTATGCAAAAATTAATTTAATATTTGGTATTAAATTAATTGATATTTTTAAATTAATTTATGAAATTAATTTTAGAAAATTATTTTTCAGTTTTAAAAATCAAAATGGATTTTTAAATCAAATTTTGGTTTTAAAGAGAAATTGGAAAATTAGATTATATGCACAAAATGGAAATGTGAGATTTTCCATTATCATCTTCTTCATGCTCACACAAAACCCACTTCCTCTTCTTCATTAAATCTCAAGCATGAGTTGCAAGCCATGCATATCTCTTTTTTGCATGTTCATCTGCAATAAATAAAGAAGAATTGAGTGATTTGATGAAATGCATTACACATAAATTTTGAGAGAAAATTTCAGCTGGAAGAAAAGATTCTTCGGAAGTATGCTACTGTGAGTTTTTCTCTATTCTACATTACTTCAAGCTGTTCTTGAGTCCCAAAACTCAGTCTAAAGCTCCAATAGGATAGTGGGGAAGATCTTGAGGTGGTTCACGGTGATCTTTGGTGAAGACTATTACTATTTGATCAAGTTCTTGAAGAGTTCTACAAATGTATGATCTAAAACCCTCTTATTTATATTAGCATGCTATAGTTTCTGCCAAAATTAGTGAATTTGAACACTTATGCATCCTTGATACTTCCGATGCATGTTATTTTACTCTAACAATTGATATCAGAGCATCATATAAACATTCAATTCGGTTTAATTTTGGTGTGATGGGTGTTTTTCATATGTTATATGAAACTGATGCACTGATATGGTTTTCTGAGTTTTGGCATTTTAATTCTCTTTAATTCTCAATTAAAATTGTAATTGGCTCTTGTTTCATGAGCTTATATGTGTTAACAAGAGCCTGTAATTTATTTGGAGTCATGAAGATGTAATTGAAGAAACAAGTGAAGGAGGCCAAGCTACTATTCCAGTTTTTCAGCTTTTGCTCAAAATCATTGTTGAGGTTCAGTTGCTAAGCAATCCTCTAGCTCCAGGCACTAGACGATGTGAAGAAAAGCTAAACGATCGTATAGCAATGGGCATTGGTCGTTGTGATGTTGAACACTAAACGATCGAGTACCTGCGGGAACTAAATGACACGTTTAAATGTATACGATAACACTATGCAATCGTTTAGCTTTTGCATGGGAACTAAACGATACGTTGGATTTGCTATACGATGGCATTACACAATCGTGTAGTTGTGGCGCATGCTAAACGATGCGATGAAGTACTATGTGATAGCACTGATCAATCGTTTAGGTGTGGCGCTGAGCGATTGTGTAAATGTGGTGTTAAGCAACGCGTTAAAGTTTCTATGTGATGGAGCTAAACGGTCGTTTAGCTACGGTACTAAACAACGCAATGATGTTCTATACGATAGAACTAAGCGATCATTTAGTTACGGCAGACACTAAAAGATGACATGAAGTGTTAGGCGATGGTATTAAGCGATCGTGTAGTTCTACCCGAGAGCTAAGTGATTGCACTGTGCGATAGATAGAAGACACTAAGTGATCGTGTAGTTCTACCTGAGAGCTAAGCGATTGCACTATGCGATAGACAGAAGACACTAAGAAATCGTGAACATCTTCTCAACACATGGCCATGGCGTTAGATAATTGCCTTCAATGCTACATGATCAGCCTTAGCAAGACTTTGAGGTTGGACCGAGAGCAGCCGGTTCGACTGGTTTTCTATAAGTCCAATCCGGTTCAGCCTCAAAGGGTTTTTGGCTTGTCCGGTTCAGACTCATCCAATCCATTTCAAGATGCTTAGGATCGGTTTGGATAAGTTCGAGCGGTTCAAAAATGGTTTTGAAGCTATTTGTAATAGTTAGGTATCTGTTTGCTTGTTTATCCTAAAACAAAAACCATATCAGTTAGTATTTAATTATTTATACATGTGATGTATGTAATAATTAATTCATGTAGATGCATACAGTATGCCATGTAGATTTAAAACCCCACCGTAGGAAGCATGTTACATGCATTGAAAGTATGTTATAATTGTTATAATATATAGTATGCATGTTAGGGTTATGTTTAATATAATGGTTATATTAGATACCTTTGTTGAATGGTGGATGTTAAGCATGTCTAAAATTTTGTAAGTTGTTATAAAATTGGTTAAACGTTTAAAATCCATAACAAAAAACAGTTACATGCTCACTTAGGTTAACAACTAGTTTGAATCGTTAAAATAGATTGTTACCTTACAAAATACGGTTACAAACTCATATTGGCTCATAAACCTGTCTAAGGCTGGGGGTACTTAATTTGACGATTTACGGAACACCTCCTACCTGGGGATTATGACCGAACTATTGTGAGTTGGTAATTGATTTTATGAGCTTGCGTGAGCGATGTGAGATAATAAAATGATTTATCACCTAGACATTGTAGGTTAAATCTAATTATAAGCGTTATACTTAAACAAACCATTTAGATTTATGTTGTATGAAATTAGTCGTCATACCTAAGTAAAATACCCAAAAATTTAGAACACTTCAGTGGGAGATTAAAAATATATTTAATATATAGTTATTAGCTATCACGTCCTCAAGAGTTCACACCGTGAGATCCATGCTCGGCTTCGTGGCGACTTTACCTCAACTTCTCCATACGAACAGTGTTTGCATGGGTCAATAACAAGCTGAATGAGGGAGGTAGTTCATAGTAAGTGGGTGAAGGAAATGTGTCAACATTGTCCTATGGTCTCCTCCATCAGTTTGAACCATGAGATTCTTATGTTGCGTATGCTGTCGTTTTTATGCAACACTAGCTAGTCATTAACCACGACGATCCCTATGGAGGGTTCTAACATAGGATTTGGAACAACCCAGGCTTCAGTAAAATGAATAGGGTCTTATAGTTCTGTCTTGGATATTGTCTTCTATTTTGGAGGCATATTCATACCTTCCTATAAGATTTGAAAATAGTGGGTCGCACTTACAAGAATTACTAATTGTTAGTAAAGATATATACCGAAAACGATAACCAAAAGAACTATTGGAATATGAGTTATTCTAGAAATAGTATTTGGTCAAGAATTGTCTTACTTCTATGAAAGAATTCTTGACTGCCCCACAGTAGCAATTATTCGAAATCACTTAAGTATCGTTGCAAATAAATAAAGATTTATTGGATACTTTATTAAAAGTTTTGCTAAAAATAGATTTAGATGCATATTTCATAGAGTTTGTTTAAAATGTTTCAGCGAGTTTTACTCAATCATACAATTGCTTGCTTCTAATAAATTTAATGAAGAGGGTTATTCGAACTGGATATCAAACATCAATACGATATTAGTAGTAGATGATCTGAGGTTTGTGTTGGCGGAGGAGTGTCCTCCAGTTCCTAGTTCAACAGCCACCCGAAATGTTCGGGACGTCTATGATAGGTGGGTAAGGGTGAATGAGAAAGCCCGGGCCTATATCTTGGCAAGTATATCTAATGTACTCAATAAGAAGCATGAGGTCATGCCCATAATCCGTGAGATTATGGCATCATTATAGAAGATGTTCAGGCAACCGTCATCTTGTGTTAGACATGAAGCCATCAAGTATGTCTATGTAACATGCATGAAAGATGGAACCAATGTAAGAGAACACGTTCTCGACATAATGGTTCATTTCAATATTGTGAAGGCTCACGGGACAATGATAGACGAGACAAGTCAAGTGAGCATGATACTGGAATCTCTTCCAGAGAGTTATCGTCGTTCAGAACAGACGCTATCATGAACAAAATCACTTATAATTTGACGACTTTGTTGAATGAGTTGCAAACTTATCAATCAATGATGAAACTAAAGGAAAAAGGAATAATTGTTATTTCGAAATCGGAAAAGTTTTATAAGGGGTCCACGATAGGTACGAAACCCATTGATGATAAAAAAGTTGGTCCTTCTTCTTCTAAGGATAAAAATTGTACAAATGAAGAAGAAAGGAAAAGGAAAAAACAAAACCATTGCGAAGAAAAACAAAAACAAAACTCCCAAAGGAAAATATTTCCATTGTGGAGAAGTTGGGCATTGGAAACAAAACTGCCCAAAATATTTGGCTGAAAAGAAAGCAAAAAATGCTAAACAAGGTAAATCTGATTTACTAGTTGAAACATGTATAATGGAAAATTCGCACCTTACCTAAATATTGGATTCATGCGCCGCTAACCATGTTTGTCCGTTTCTACAGGAAACTAGTTCTTGGAGAAAACATTCTGAATATGAGATGATTTTCAAGGTGGAAACAAGTGAAGTCATTTCAGTTGAAGCAGTGAGAGATGTAAAGTTGTTTTTTGGAGATTCTTTTATCTTCCCCAAGAATGTATTCTATGTACAAAAGATAAAAAAGAAATCTAATCTCCATTTCTTGTCTATTAAAGAATATGTACAGTATATCTATGTTCTTCAAATCTGTTTGGAAACTTGTAGATCAACCACATGGGGTTACACCTATAGGTTGTAAATGGATCTACAAGAGAAAACGAGACCAAATTGACAAGGTATGGACCTATAAAGCCAAACTCGTGGCAAAGGGTTTTACCCAAAGAGAATGAGTTAATTATGAAGAAACTTTTTCTCTTGTTGCCATGATCAAATCAATAAGAATACTTCTTGCCATTGCCACATATTATGACTTTGAGATATGGAAAATGGATGTAAAGACAACTTTTCGGAATGGCTATCTTGATGAAAGTATTTTTATGTCTCAACCAGAAGAGTTCATCGAAAAAAGATAGGAAAAAAAAGTCTGTAAGTTTAATCAATCCATTTATGGATTGAAACAAGCATCCAGATCCTAGAATATAAGATTTAACACTGCAATCAAATCTTATGGTTTTGAACAGAATATTAATGAACCTTCTGTATATCATAAGATAGTCAACAAAATTGTAGCATTCTTAGTTCTATATGTTGATGATATCTTGTTCATTGGGAATGAGACAAGTTTTCTTGCTAACGTAAAGAGATGGTTAGCAACACAGTTTCAAATGAAAGATTAGGGTGATGCTCAGTATGTTCTAGGAATATAGATCTTTCGGAATCAAAATAATAGAACATTGGCATTATCTCAGACATCTTATATTGACAAGATGTTGTCAAGGTATAATATGCAAAATTCCAAGAAAGGTTTATTACCTTTTAGGTATGGAATTCATTTGTCAAAGAAACAATGTCCTAAGACACCTCAAGACGTTGAAGAGATGAACAGAATTCCATATGCATCTGCAGTTTGCAGTTTGACATACGCTATGTTATGTACACACCCTGACATATGTTTTACAGTTGGAATCGTCAGTAGGTTCCAATCCAATCCAGGACACGGTCGTTGGACTACTGTAAAAAATATCCTCAAGTATCTAAGGAGAATGAGGGACTATATGTTTGTGTATGGATCTAAAGATTTGATCCTTACAGGATATAGTGATTTTGATTTTCAGACTGACGTATATTCTATGAAATCTACCTCAGGATCAGTTTTCACTCTTAATGGAGTAGCTATAGTTTGGAGAAGCATCAAGCAAAGTTGTATCGCTGACTCCACAATGGAAGCGAAATACGTGACTGCATGCAAAGCTGCTAAAGAAGCAGTATGGGTACACAAATTCTTGGCTGATTTGGAAGTTTTTTAGATATGCACTTGCCTATCACACTGTATTGTGACAATAGTGGTGTTGTTGCCAACTCAAAGGAAACCAGGAGTCACAAACGTGGAAAACACATTGAAAGAGAGTATCATCTCATCTGGAAGATAGTGCACAGAGGAGATGTGATCGTCACAAAGATTGCCTCTAAAGATAACCTTGCGGGTCCATTCACAAAGGCCCTCTCGGTTAAAGTATTCGAAGGCCACCTAATTGGACTAGGACAACGAGTACTGTAATCTAGGGCAAGTGGGAAAATGTCTATTGTATTAGAGATGCCCTAGTTTGTTGTATTTTTCCCATTATGTTTCTTAACATTATGTTATATATATTTGTTCTCATTGGGTTTTAATTCAAGTGAGAGATTGTTGGGAATGTCATAGAACTCATAGTTCGTGTTAAACATTCTATTTATTAATAATAATAACTTATTGATTTTGCATCTTATTGTGAAAATTCAATAAACATGTCCATGACTATAGTCTGAATACTATATCTTTATCTAGTGACATGAAAAGTATCAAGTTGACAATATATACCCTAGATGGTCTAATAAGTATATGGATGAAATTGGATATCTCATCCTGATAACACTATTAGATGCGATCCACTCTGTAGTTGTTACAAGAAGTTGTAAAGTGTTATAAACGATGTAATCCACAAATCGTTTATGTTGAGACATGTGAGTGGGGCATCCTATGCAATGAATTTGCATATAGACTGGACCACGAAAAGTCACTTTTTTTATAACGACCATTTATTGTTAAAACTGACTACTTCATTTATCAAATAACCTAGGTTAACTCGATCTTAATCCTGAGCTAGTTATGAACTCCTGTTTATTCGGGATTATCCCTTGATCTGCAAATGATGAGAGTAGTCCAACAGCACTGATCAATAAGCTTCTCATTTTGGGGATAAGACCGGATGAATAACTGAGGACATAGCCTTACAAGATAGAATTCATTGCTATCCGATTTAGGATTAGTAGATAGGTTGTTCTCTTAAGTACTGATTCCAGGTCTTGAACAATTGATGTCCCGCCTTCTCATAATAGAGAAATGATTTGATTCATAGAGATTATGAATTAGAATTGTTCACTAGAGAGTCAATAGAAACTTAAAGAACAAGATGTATTCACAGGGATAAAACGGTAATTTTGACCTAACTGTGATTACGAACAATTTGTGAAGGATTGACTTACTGATTATGGTTATAAAGTGAACATAATATATCTACAGTGAGAGGAGTTCAACTATGGGCTATAGTGGAGTGTCTTATTGGTTAACGAATGGGTGTTAGATCGGACTAATGAGTTTAGCCAATTAATCTTGAATCGTTGGAACCCATGATCTATAGGTCCACGAGATCCCTCTACGAGCTCGTAATTGGTTAAGCTTTAAAGTAGCTTGAAAAATTAATTTGAAACGTTCAACTTAAATGGATTAGGAGACTATATATTTAAATATGATTTAAATATATGAAGA
The DNA here is from genome assembly GCF_009727055.1 of Benincasa hispida. Classification (NCBI taxonomy): domain Eukaryota; kingdom Viridiplantae; phylum Streptophyta; class Magnoliopsida; order Cucurbitales; family Cucurbitaceae; genus Benincasa; species Benincasa hispida. The sequence continues at coordinate 61,782,106 of NC_052360.1, read as the reverse complement.
TGATTATTGTGTAAAAATTAATTAAACATTTGATTTTGAAAATTAATTTAATATATAAAATTATTTTTAGAAAATTATTTTTCAGTTTTAAAAATGAAAATGGATTTTGAAATCAAATTTTGGTTTTAAAGAGAAATTGGAAAATTAGATTACATGCACAAAATGGAAATGTGAGATTTTCCATTATCTTCTTTCATGCTCACACAAAGTCACTGCCTCTTCTTCATTAAAACTCCAAGCATGAGCTACAAGCCATGCATATCTCTTCTTTACATGTTCATCTGCAATAAATAAAGAATAGAGTGATTTGAGGAATTTTGAGAGAAAAATTCAGCTGGAAGAAAGGGTTCTTCGGAAGTGTGATGCTATGAGTTTTTCTCTAATCTACATTGCTTCAAGTTATTCTTGAGTCCCACAACTCGATCTAAAGCTCCAAACGGATAGTGGAAAAGATTTTGAGGTGGTTCATGGTGATCTTTGCTGAAAACTACTGCTATTTGATCAAGTTCTTGAAGAGTTCTACAAAGGTATGATCTAAAACCCTTCTATTTAAATGAGCATGCTATAGTTTCTGCAAAAATTAGTGAATTTGAATACTTATGGATCCTTGATTTACTATAACACAACAAGGGCCGAGAGTTTCTCCTTTCTAATACACCATTCTGCTGAGGTGTACCTGGGGCCGAAAATTGGAATATAATTCCATGTTCTATCATATAGTTCTGGAATTGGAGGTCCATATATTCTCCACCACGATTAAATCGTAGTATTTTTATCTTCTTACCTAACAAGTTTTCAATTTCAACCTTATACTCCTTGAACTTATCAAGAGCTTCAGACTTACATTGCATTAGGTATAGATACCCATACCTTGAATAATCATCTATGAAATAGATAAAATATTCATACCCACCTCGAGCCTTAACAATCATCGGACCTCAGAGGTCTAAATGTATAAGCTCCAAAGTTTGCTCGACTCTATAACCTTTTCCAGTAAAAGGTCGATTGGTCATCTTGCCTTCAAGGCATGTTTCACACACCGGTAAGAAATTTTCTTTTAAACTCTTTAAAAATCCACATTTCACCAACTGCTCAATCCTATTGAGGTTGATGTGACCTAACCTTAGATGCCAAATATGAGTGTTTTCCATAGGAGAAATCTTTGGTCTTTTTGCAGTTGTCGTCATACTGAACATTTTAGTATTAAGCAAGACTTTTATGACTAACGGCCTTAGTACATACAAGTTATTTTCCATTAAACCAAAACCAATCTCCATACTATTTTTGAAAATAAACACTTTAATCTTAGAAAAGGAGATGGTATAACCTTGTTCAATGAGACAAGAAGTCAAAATTAAGTTCCTCTTAATATGAGGAACTTTAAAAACATTATCTAGTACCAAATAACATTTCTTGTCTAAAAATAGCAATCTACATACAGCACCAGCTGAAACAACCTCACAAGTATTGACTCCAAGAGTCTACTCTCTCTGTGGCAACATTTTCGATGAACTAAATCCTTGTAACGAGTCCATGATCTCACGTGCAATGACCATGTTCTCAACCCTTTTGGCCAATGCTTTAGGTATGCTTGCCAAAATGTGAAGTCGAGCCAACGAGTTAGCCTTTAACCACACCTCATACACGTTACGAACATTTCGTGGTGCATCAAGAGTCAGGACTTGAGGACACTTCTAAACCATGAGAAACTCGAGGTCGTTTACCACGAAATATGTTTTAACAAACTATTTCTAATGTATGTAATCGATCAAACTAAAGGCAACTAACAGAAAATCATTCATGTTGCTGAAAAACAAACACGTTGACCTACATTAGGTTTTAGCAAATACTTGTTGAAAAACAACATCCAATACAGTTTAGCAAAACTAAAATGAACCTCGTGTGACATCTAGTTTCACAATGATACTTCAAAGGTTTTGGACAAAAGTCACCGAAAGGTGATCAATTTATCCCTCTTCTAAATTGAGACATTCTCAACCAGCCATTAATACCAGAATAACTCTTGCTCCTATAACGATTAGCTATCATTGATTTGGTCAATAAATCATTAACTTGCTTAACAATTTCTCGTAAGTGTGATCCGTTATTTTAGGCCATAGAGTTCTGCCCAAGCAGCCAATCCGAGGGGAAAAAATCGATTAGGAAAAAAACTAAAGTCACCCTTTCCATTTCTGGAGTTCACCTTCATATTGACCAACTGCACAAAACCCATCCAAAAGTGGACGCTCCCAGGGCACCACGAGGAAGTGCAAGATCTCACGGTTCAAACCAATGAAGGAGACCGCGAGACGTGTTGACACACACCTTTCACCAACTTATATAAATACTCTCTCCATCCACCTTGATATTGACTCATGCAAACACCATCCGAAAGGGGATGCTCCTAGGGCGCCACGAGGCCAAGCATGAATCTCACGGTGTGAACATTCAAGGAGAAACGTGAGTGGAATCATTGACATATCATATGTATCCCTTCCTCCGACTGAGTATTTTATAACCTATGGTTTAGTTTACTTAGGAAAAACATGGCTAAGAATTTTAACTAAGTGACTTTTTAGGTTTGCCCAAGAGTAACTCTTAACCTCTTTAACGAAATCTTTGATCAACTGTCGCATGTTTGCAGAAAATCTATCTAACTCACCTTTCCAGGTAGGTTCCCAGGTAGGGGTGTTCCGTTTCCGTCAGCTTAAGTACCCCAGCCTAGACAGAACCTGCCTTGGACAAAATGTCTCTTATAGATAGATTTAATACAAATTTAATCTTTTATGCCAATCAATTTAATCCTATTAAACTGATTCAAAATATTAACTAAGGTATCTAATCTCATTAGAACCTTGAACTTAGGTCTATCTCAATTCAATTTTAAAACCCTTTTAAAACATGAGTTCGCCTAAGTTCACATACAACTCTTTCTTATTGATTTTAATTCTAATTTCCATTGTAACGCTTATAATAGGAAACAATTAAAACCAACACAATGTGAAGCTACACATACAAGGCATTTATAACTTTTATAAACAGGCCTAAGTGTCATGCTCCATGCTACAGACCTTTTAGGTTATTACTTAAAGCATAAACATAGGTTATACTTAAGGAGTTAGATGTAACTATAAGAGCAAAACGGTAAATTGGTCCATCTGTACTTACAAGCGATCGGTGAAAAGTTATCGTGCTGTTGATTGGTTGATATGAACATAGAAATATATCTGTAGTAAGAATAGTGCATCTGTACTTACAAGCGATTTATGGTAAGTTAATTATCATATTTATTTATAATATATTCATTATATAATAATTAATTTATTTTTTTTCTAATAACCAATTGAGTGAGAGATTTTATGGTAATCATGAGATAAAATGAAAATTGTTTTCCTAAAATTAGAGTTGCCTCATTCAAAAATAACTCACGGAGAAAAGATATCAAGTGAAAGAGTTTCACTAAGCGATAGCTGTGCAGAGACTAGACGATCGTGGAGCTTTGACAATACGATAACCATTCAGCTGATCGTAGTTAAACGATAAGCGTTCCCAAAACACTCAGGATTAAGGTCATGTCATTTATGGTCATTTAAGTGAGATGTAAGTCTCAATTATCAACGATGTTATATAGACAAATCATCTCATGATCCAATCTTATACAAACTCTTTGTATAAGACACTTTCACTTGCATGTCTCCACATGAATGGTCAGGATTAAACCATCTATAATTCACAACACTTGTAAACCTTTACAAAGCGAGTCGTATCCGTAGTGTCACAAGGATAAAGTATCACACCTTAATCCGTATACTACAGACCTTTTAGGTTATTACTTAAAGCATGAACCACGTGTATATCATATATACATTCTTAAGTTTACATACAATGATCATAGATCTTTGTTTATTGGATATGAGTAAATGCAAATAAAATAACCTTTATTTTATTAATAACAATGTGTTCAAAGTTTACAAATTACGAGACTCCGGGAGAATTAGGACACCAATCCCAACAGTTGATTCATCACGTTGTTCATTAGCTCCAAAAATAGTGGAGGCTCTCATTGGTACTCAGAGTTGGCTACATTCTGGTCTAATAAATCTTGAAGTTCAACATGACTTGGAAAAAGCTTCATTACTTGAATAAGTTATTTATTTAATTTTTTAATTTAAACTTTATTCATTTGTATTTTGTAGTTGTAACCTGTTATTTTAAAATCTTAATGAGATTGTCTTTCTCCTCTTAATCTTAATTATATAAGATTCAAAGCGGTTATGAATAATGAAAAAGAGATTCAAGACCTTCTAGATTTTGCAAAGTTGTCACTTATAGATTAAGCATTTATCATTTACTAGCAGTGATTTTGGTTGTATTTAACTATTTGTGATGTACTATTTGTGTTTTGTTGTAATTTGGTTGTATTTGACTTTATGTCGTAATTTCTAGTTTGATTGTCATGTGGCATTTGTGATGTGACGTACTATTTTTGTTTTCATTGTATATGATATTATTTGTGACGTACACTCTCGACTCCCATATTAGTTTTATTTTCAAATATATATATATATATATATATATTATGTGCTTCTTTAAGCAATTACGCAAAGTGAACACAATCCCAAACAATAGACATGTTAAATATTAAGGGTTGTCAAATCAAATCATATCAAATTTTTTTTTAATACCTTTATTCCATAAGTATTGAAATGTAAAAATGGTATCTTGAATTCTAAATCACAATCACAAATTAAGAGAGAAAACTAAACATATGATTGATGAGAAAGAAAAAGTTAACAAATAGTTGACTTTTGATAGTTAATTTAATTTGTATTAAAAAATGTTATTTATAACGATAATGATTTATAACTAAATATAACTTTTACCTAATAGCAAATAGTACTAATTACTAAGTGGTAAAATGTAAATAATTAATTATTAAATATAGCATTTTTTTCTAAGGATATTATAAAAAGAAAAGAAAGAAAAATACCAAACCGACCGACCGACCAACCGGTCAGCCAGTCGTGTTTTTTGCTCAGTCAATGGTCGGACCAGTTTGGTCAAGTTCAGAACTATATGCTCGATTCAGCGTCGGTCTGCTCGAAAAATGGACCCCGATCGGCCGATGATTACTCATACTTTTGCTTATGAAGGCGATCTTTTGATTTTCATGAGTGAGAGTGATAGATTTGTTGACTTAATATGCCTACCATTTTGGGGATTCGTGTAATTGGGAAGTTAGGAACACAACTACACAAAACGAAATTCACCCATTTTCTAATGTCAGGATAAGTAGATAAACTACTCCCTTAAAGGTTAATTCCAAAGCTTGAACAATAGCGCTACACCCTCTCTTGGCCCAAAAAGGTTTGATCATAGTTGGACTGAAGTACAAGCTAATCCCAAACAGTAATTTTGGTCCAACTGAATTTACAAGCAATTTACGAAAGGTCATCGCCCTATTGACTGGTTACATCCAATAGACATAGAAATATATCTATAGTGCAAAGAATATAGTTGTTAGTCTTTAATAGAATGACCGGCAATTAATGTTTGTTGGGTAATTTAATTAAAGGAGTTCAACTGGGATACTCTCTGTAGTACCACCATTGAAGCTTCAATCTACAGGTTCATAAGATCCTCTCTGTAGTTCAACTGGGATTATTAAAAATTAAATTAATTTTGGATTAAATTGAATTGTTCAAATTAATTGAGAAAACTAATTTTATATGATATAATTAATATAATGTATCTAATACGTTATAATATAAAATTTATTTGAAATAATAAATATTTAAATAAGATTCAAATATCATTTATATGAATTAGATTCATATATATTTAATATAAATTTGATTTATATTGAATACCGTAAATTATTGGAAGAATTCAAACTATAGGATATATTGTATTCGATACAATATAAAAACTATAGTTTATTTGTTATATTCGATAGAACATATAGTTTAATATATACTATATGATAAGTTGGTTATATGTATATATTAAATTTACTTTAAATTCAATTTTGAATTTTTTGAATGAGAGAGTTATGTAACTCCCTCCCCCTAATTCTCTCAACAAAAACCTAAGAGAGGGAGTTGGAGTAGGTGGTTTTCCATTTTTAGCCTTCTTACCCAAAACAAAATTCACAGAAGATCTAACATACAATTGCCAGAAAAATATCCTCTCATTTCTAAAAAAAAAAAAAAAACCTTTCCCAAAAAATTATCAGAAAAGCTCACAACTCTCTATATAATTCTATACCTATAAGGAGAATACATAAGGTTCTTTTGTGACAGTGTTAACCGTTTCTCTTGGATGTTACTGTGTTTATGAAATTTACGTTTCAAATAGATTGAAGTATTCATGACCAATTGGAAGGAAATATGTGAAGATTTGTGTTTTCAAACCTTATTTTCTCTTCTCTATATTTTTTAGCATGCTGTAATTTGTATAGAATGCATAATAAGTTTAGAATTTTATTACTTTTGAGTAAATTTGAAAAATGGGAAACGATCTCACTTCCATCTGTGGTTTTTCACAAACCATCATGTGGTATCAGAGTTACATTTTTGGTTTCCAATTTTTAAATTTTCAAAATTTAAATTTCATCCTATGGTGGGTACTGCAAATTATATGCATTTATGTTGATGAATGTATGGGTTTTTCAACTTGGACTTTTTAGTTTTTATTGTGAATTGGTTTATAAAGGCCCGATGTTTTGTGCATAGACATGCAATTGAGTTTGTAATTCATTGTCATGTGTCGATCATGATTTGTTCCGATGAAGTTCTAGAGAAAACGAGGCCCAAATCGAAGTAAATTTGGAGGAAATCACTACTATACAGTAGATGACTGTACAACAGCGTTGCAACGCTGCGAAGAGATGAACGAAAAAAAAAATTCGTAGCGTTGCAATGCTAGGTCACAGCATTGTAACGATCTGAGATGGAAAATTCACGCGGTTCAGTCGTAGTTCAACCATTAAATTCTTCAAGTTTGTCATCATTTGGTTTAATACTTCCACGACCTCCTCCATGCGCTCTGTCAGTTCAAGTTGGTTTTTTTATCTCGATTTGTGATTTTTTAATGGACTCCTACTTCTCCTTCATAAACCTTTGATCATATAAAGATGTGATACCCCTTCCTACTATTGTTCCATCTATGTCATGTACCACACTTCTATTTTTCAACCCCCTTTAAAATTGTTGTCTTATTGCCTCTTTTTCAGCTACAAATGGTTTAAAGTACGGTATACTCATTTCTTCCTTAGTAACCAATAGAGGGCAAATTTCCAACTACTATATTTAAAACAAATGGAAATTTATCGATAATATTTTTGTAATTACATATACAAAGTATCAATTCAAAATTATTATTACCTCAAGAATCAAACACCTTCTTCTTTAGGTCCTATTTTGGTTGTATGTCAGAAGTCCAACTTATGATCATTGGGTTCCAATGGCTCATTTTTCTTGCAAAAAAAATTTCTAGAGAACTTAGAGCTGGGATTATCTCATATGTCCATACTAGTAAGAGGAACACAAACCCTCCACATTGATATCCCAGTGGCACCCCTACTATGCAATGCTTTTTGGACATAGTCCACTAAAAAGTCAAATGTAAGCCTATATCATGGGTAACTGTTAAACAGGTCATCATCATCCACCATAATAATGTGTTTTATGTCTATATGTATAGTATTTTGCCTAGGCAGGAGGAAACTTTCTAGGAAATAGAGTTGGGCTATCTTTAATATATCATCATCATCGGCCTTTTTGTTTACATTAAATGCCATATTTAGATGGCTCATATAAACAAACATCTCTCCTTCAAATAGACATTCTTGATATGGTGATTACCCTGTATTTGGTCTACATCTATGTTTGGTATAGGTCCATAGTTTAATCCTGTAACTATTGCAAATTCTCGCAGGCCAGATCGTAAGACTTTTCCTCCTATTAGAAACTCAAGCTCATCTAGGGATTGAGGTTTACATTGTTTTTGAATTAATTATAATAACAACTGGGAAGTCTGGTAAGTAATTGAGGAATCCAAGATATGACTGAAACAACACTCTCTAAACCTAGTTAGTGCTCTCTCATGAAGGTTCTTTTTTATTTTCTCAATTATTTTCGTTTTGGTCTGAAGATTAATTTTCATTTTATTTTCTCAACTAATTTTTTGAAAGAGAGTTATGTTCTCTTAAACTTTATCATCAAGTACAAATCACCCTATCAAAAAACACAATTGGAAGAATGTAAATGACATTAAATGTAGTTTGTATGATAAAGTACATTATTACAATACACACCTCGTTGTTTTCTATAGAAGTATTTTCTTGTTCTACTTTTTCCTAGCATTTCTTCTTTCCTTTTTCCTTAGTCATTTACGAGTTTAAGTAGATGTAGACCAAGTATATAGCATCCAGAAAAGATAAGCAAAAATGTTAACATAAATATTTACGTAGCTAAAACTTAGGAAACATATGCATAAACATACAACTAAATATCATGGAGTATTTCTAACATATACAACACAAGTACATGTACATAGTTGCTTCTTTAAAAATAATATCCATTAAGCATGAGTATACAAATCATAACAGAAACACGAGCTTAAAAATAATTAATATTCATGAAGAACATTTAGAAATTAAGTAGGTAATTAACAACTCAACTTAAGAAGTAGCATATACAACATAAGCATAAATACATAGTAAGTAACAACTCGACTTAAGAAGTAGCATATACCATAAATATGTTATTGTGCATATACAATGTATTTGTGGATATACCTTTTTTGGTACACATGCAGCTTGATTAACCTTTGTTCTATTCTCCTCAATGTCATTGGCAGTCTCATTTGTACTTGAGTTGGCACAAAATTTTCTTTTTATTGTTCATGGCCATCAAATTCCTCCTCCCTCTGTTTGTACATTTTTTCACATGCTGCCATCAGATTAATTAATACCTCAATCCTTTAATTAAATATACCGTACATACGTCATTCACTTTAACAGTCTGTTTCAAGTCATCTTCCTTAATAAATCTCTCCTTCTTTTTGTGTTTTTTCTCCTTCTATAATGAATGAACATAGTTTAAAGGGAAAAAATAAATAAAAGAACGGTGAAAACAAGCACCCAAAATTTTGTGTAAACTTACCTTGTTCTTCTTTTGTATTTTGGGAATGGTATTTTCAGTGGTTTCCTCTTCCTAGCCGATTCTCCCTCGTGCACTGTTCCCGTTGTCTACTATGGTATGCATGCAATAGGTCAGTAGGTTAGTTTTCCAAGTTATACGTTTATAGTGGTATACGTACCTCGCCGTCACTATTCAACGTTATATTCTTTGTGGGTTTCATTTTTTTCTCAATTATATCTGATGCCCGTAATCCATCACTCGATCTTGTTCTTGTAGTTGAAGTCACCTTCTTCATATCCTATAATGTAGATTTGTCGAAGTTACATTGCTGTGGTTAAAAAAAAGTAAATAAAATGTAATCAATGGTGAAATAAACGACTATTTCGAGATCTTCATTGTTTCAAATTATTTTTAAAAAAAAAAAAAAGTATCTGTCAAACAGAACCATATACATACATGTTGATTTCGAGATAGCTGTATGCTAATGTGGTAGGATTTCAAGAAAGCAGATGTTGGGAGTTTTTTCTATGGAAATCCTTACTTGGGTTCTTGATTAAGTTTTTGGGCAATGGCTTGTGTCAAAGATTCAGGCAACAAAGGAGGTGTCGAGGATCGAATGAGTTGTTCCAATGACAAGGTAGAGAAATTCGTACCGTCGATTGTGATATGAGTTTTTTGAAAGTTTGAATGTTGGTATTCCGACAACAAGGAACGTTGGTGCTCCAGCAACAAGGATGAAATGGAGGTTTTCTGAAGGATTCGATGTTAGAGGAGGATGTAATGGAGGTTTTCTAGAGGATTCGAGGATTTCTGAACATGGAATTGTTGTTTACTTCAATGTTGCGTGCGGAAGATGAAATGGGGTATGGAAGACGAAGGGGTTCTTTCTCCTTGGTATATGTAAAGGTCGCATGGAAAGACGTATTGCAGGTATTAAATGTTGATTTGATTTGATTTTTGTTTTGTGATATATCTTGTAGTTATAGCACAATTTTTTATAATACTATAACAATGAGCATAAAAAATAGAGATATATTTTAGTACTTTCTATTATCAGTATAGATATGGATATTAGGGATTTTTTTACTCAAAAGATTTTGTTTTAAACACACAAAAAAATATAGGGATTTGATAGGAGGGTATAGTAGTCACTTTCTTAAATACGAAATTGTATGTTGGAATATTCTGGCCATTTTTGAAAATACAAAGTTGTTTGACTATTTTTAAGATAATTGCTTTTTGGTCATATGTCCAAAGAACTTTATGTTTATGTTTGGCGGTCCATTCACTTCTTGCTGTATCGAGCGGAGCATTCTTCCGCATTGCTCGGAGGCCCATTGGGCCTGGGATCTATCCACACATATGGGCTCAGTATTAGAGACAATCACAATTAATGAGCCAGACTTTAAAGATAATAGCGGCCCAACTTGAAACGATCCCAGAATCAAACAACCCAATATGGGTATTAAAGTTCGGCCCATTATATTAAATTCCTAACAACCAACACGCTAATACTTTTTTAATTTGACTATTTATTGTTTTGGTACGTTTTAAATGGAGATTTTGATTTTAGAATTTTGTGAAATTTTGTACTGTTTTATGTTTTAACTTAAAGTTTTGGTTTTTATTCTAGTTGTTTAGAAAATTGGTGTAAGTTAAGAATTAGAAAATTATGAGAAATATGAGAGTACACATATGAGTAAAATGAGGATATCTATATAATTTATTTTAAAATTAGTTCTTTTCAAACTTAAGAAAACTTCAAATAAATTTATCACTATGAGCATTTTTTATTTATTTTTATTTTTAAAGTCATTCTTGTCCCGAGGAATTAATAGTTTCTATTCAAATACTAACAATGGAGGTATTTTTTAACTTTTATTAAGTTAAGGTTATTTTTTAAATATTTTAAAAGTTCATGGATATTTTTTAGACAAATTTAATTGTTTCCATCTAACGGCAAAGGTATTTTTGAACTTTTTGAAAGTGTATGAATATTTTTTAAACTTTTGAAACTTCATGAGTATTTTTAACACAAAGTGTAAAGTTCATGAGCATTTTTATGATTTAACTTTAATAAAATATCCATAATAATGGGTTTGATAGTTATTATCTTTTTCTTTTTTGTTTTAAATATAACGATAGAGATGGGATCGAACCACGAACCTTTAATAGAGAAAGATAATATCAATTACAACTTAATTCAACTTACTTTAACTTGACAACTTTATTCTTAGTGATTAGTATTTGTCATAAAAGCAATTATAAATGACTAACATGAAAGCAATACATATTTTTTGGTTAAGGTTTAGCAATTTATTAAACTGTCAAAAGTTTGTGTTCATTTGATTATATTTACCAACTTTCAAGCTTGTATTTGTTTAGTTTTAAACTTTAAATTTCGTTTTTAATAAATCTTGATATATTTAAAAATTTTAAATTTTAATTGATCTATTATATGTGAAATTAAATTTTATATTCGAGAAATTCTAAATTTTACTTTCATATCTGATAAATTCATGAATTTTAAAAACGAAAGAGAGTTTAAACAAAAATAATTAAAAAAAATATACATTGAAAGTTTAAAAATGTAATAATATTTTTTAAATATTTAAGTTTAAAAGATATATTAGACATTTTTCAAATTAAATATCAAATTTGTTTAATAAAAGATTCAGCCACAAAACTTGCAATTTATCTTTAAAAAAAGTCATAAATGAAATGAATGTGGGAAGGGAATAGGAGAGGGCACTTCGTCGGTTGGGGAACAGACGCCGCCATTGCCGGTGGCGCCACTGGCACCGGCACCGCCCCATCATCTTCCATTCTCTCTCTTTCTTTCTATTCCTAATTTCAATCATTTTCTTTCCTTTAAATGGTTTTCTTTCTTTTCTTTTTCTTCTTCTTTTTTTTTTTTTTTTTTCTCTTTTAATTCCTTCTGAGTTTCAAATATTTATTTTAGTCAGATATATAATATTATCATTTTTCCCCAATAACAGTCGGGTCTCGAACCAACCCCTCCTTAAGATGATACTATACTTTATTTCTTCTTTTTTTCTTTTCCTTTAAAAAAAATTAAGAACTATCCAATCAGATTCTATTTTCAGCAAATATATATGTTTGATACTCATCTCAATTTTGTTTTCGAAAACTATTTTCAAATTCTATAATTCAAGTAATACAAATTCTGGAACAACAATTTTATGGTTTTTTTTAGTATATTTGGATTTTAAATTCAAAATTTTAAAATGCATAATTATATTAGAAAATGTTAAAACAATAATAAATATAGTATTTCATGTTATAAATTCAATTATTTTTGTTAAATAAAAATATGTACTATATATAATATTATAAAATGATAATCATATAAAAATTTTAACATATAACAAGATAATAAATTAATTAATAATAGTTTTATATTCAATCTAATATTTAGTATGCAACTATAATTACTTTTATGGTTTATAAATATATTATCAACTATAATTACTTTTATGATTTATAAATATATTAGTAAACACAATTTAAAAAATTATTTAAATTGAAATTTAATTTATGAATCTGCTACCATACATATATGGTTATGAAATATAATTCTATTTTTATTGAATCCCTTATTTTTAAAATTCAGTTTTTAGATTAGCTACTAAATATGCCATAAATATCGTAAGTATTATGTTATGGTATAAGGTTGTAAATATATCAATTTTCTTTTAAATGTATATACCATCTATTCCAATCATCCTTAATCTAAGAAGCTCTCAGCATAAAGATTTTTCAACCAATCCCCTCATTAAATTGTTTTGTATTTATAACATTAAAATTGAATGATGAAGAAGGCAAAATTTTGTTTAAAAAATATATTCTGTATTTTATTCGTGCAATTGTGTCATTATACATTCTTTTGATGAGATGTATCAATCTTTCATCACGAATAAAGATAAGGTTGATCCACTCGATTTCAACCCAATTAGTTATTATGACTTAGATTAAAAATAAAAGTCAAATCAAATCGATAGACTCTCAAATAGTAGGCTTAAAATGAATCGATTTGATTCAATGAAAAAGAAGATGACCCGAATCATTCGATTTTTAAAAAGTTGGAACCAAATTAAAATAAGGTGACATTAGATTGGCAGGGTATATTACATTACTTTAGAAGGTAGACTTAATTAATAGAAATTGATATAAGGTTGCAAGTGAAAGAGCAAGTGTTGGCAAAGCGGCCTGAGCGCTCATCTATAAATAAATAATAAATAATGATTGAAATACTATTTTGGTTTGGTATTTTGAGACTAGTTGAGTTTTAATTCATAAAATTTTTAATAAATCTTAAATTTGATCTCTATTAATAATTTATTATTGATTTTTTCAAAAACTTTTAATTAATTTTCGGTCTCACCAATATAAAATTTGGATAAATATTCGCATAGTATATTTCTTTAACTATAGTTTTGAACCAAGAATTCACTTACCTCACTCGTCTACTCACTCCCTTTATTTATAGGTTGTGGTTGTGTCCTTTCCTTTTTTTAGTTTCCTAGATCTTCCCTGATCTCCTCGACCTTTTAGGATTTCCACATATTTGGAAGATTCGGGCTTACAGGCTCTACCCTAGCCAAGGTCGAGGCCGAGACCCAAGGTGGTCTCTTTGCTTTGGATCGTTTTATCAGATTCATATGGGCCTTAACTCAGGCTACTGTAATCAATTTGATGGGTTATTTTCTTATAATATCGAATTTATTCTTGAGTATAAATACTATCCATAACACAAGACGTTAATATTCAACTTATCTGATGTTGACGAAAAGGGTAGAGGTTTGAATTTCTTCCTCTATATATTATGTTAAACTTTGAAAAGAATACTGAGATAGAAAAAGTTATCATTTACAATTCATAAAATTATCGTCCAACAATTTAAATTATATTTAAATTGACCAACACGAATAAAGGATAAAAGAATCCATTTAAGAAGATAGATCAACTAATTACAATATTATAATTTTGAAAATTTTCATCTCTATATATTGATAACGTTGAATTAAAATATATATATTGTAAGGAAGAAAGGGTACATTTATGAAAACTTTAGGGAAAAAGTAATGTGCGTTTCAAATAAAATTGAAATAGGGTTAGAGGGCCAAAGGACAAGGAGACCTAGAGATTAAGATATGAGAAAATAGGAATCCACTCAAATTAAAATAATGCTACTTATTTTATTTTTTAGAGAAAATGAAAGAAAAAAAATAATAAAAATAAAAAGTAGGCATCAATCTTGTCCTACCAATTGTTTAGATTGGTGTTAATGCTAACGATTGATTGATGTAATTTGTGAACAAATGCCTCTAATTGTAGGTTTTTGTTTTTATATAATCAATTTTTCAAATGATTTATTATAGAGTATATCTAATTGCTTAATATAATATTTCCAATAAGTTATTAGAAATATTTAACCATTGAGAAAATGATAGCTTTTCTTCCTCTAATACAATACTAAAATCACCACTAAATAAAATTTATTGATAATATTGACACATATTCATTCTTTCGAGGTTGAAAGTTCAATTATCTAATATCTTATTTATTATATTAAAAAATTTATAAAATAAATTTTGAATATAATGATTTGCTTTCAAAATTTTCATATACATAATGATTAAATATTGTAAATCTTACTAAAACTGGAATTAATTTGATTGCAACGAATCAATGATGTTTCCATGCATGCACTAGCGACTTTTAATTTGGACAAATTGCAAAAATCGTCCTTAAAATATGACGGTATTTACAACTACATTAAACCCTCAAACTTATAACCAGTATTAAAATTAGACCCCAAACTTGTTATAGTGTAGAAATTGGACTTTCAAATAGTAGAAATTGAACTATTGTTCTTAATTGTTACAATTTCTAACATTATGTGAATTTGAGAGTTTGATTTTAACACTTGTATATGTTTGAGGAGGTAATTGCATGGGTTTTTTTAAATATAAAAAAAAAATATTTACAAATATTTACACTTTATAGCAAAAAGTTTTAAAAGGCAAAAAGTTCCAAAAGCAAAGTACTTTTGAAACTTTTTGCTATACAATGTAAATATTTTTTGGAATTTTCTATTTTATAAGCATTTTCCTAATTATTACAGCTACCACCATGTTTTAGAGGTGATTTTTTTGCAATTTACCCTATAATTTTCAAATGCTTTGAATTATTGCTGCCCTAAAATCCCTTCGTTTAGACTATGTTTTTAGGTAAATTTTAAAAGCAAGTTCATAAATTTTAGGGTGAAAAGTATAGGGACATATATGAGCAAACCATATAAACACACATACAAAAAAATAGGAAAACAAATCTTTTTGGTCCTTAAGTTTTAGGTCCAGTTTTCATTTGATTTTTAGGATGTAAAATATTACACTTTTAGTCCTGAAATTTTGAGTTTAATTTCAATTTAGTTTATAGGATTCAAAATGTTATAATTTCACTCTTAAGATTTAAGTTTTGTTTCAATTTGATCTCTAGATTTCAAGATTTGCATTTTTAACATCAATTTTTTACCAAATACTAACTTACAGCCTTTAATGTTGATGTTTTTTAAGTAATTGAAAATAATTTTTAAAAAGTATAATTAATTAAGTTTCTCTATTTTCTTCATCACTATTGAAATTAATTTCAAGATTATTTAAAATTAATTAATAAATATTTATGACAAATCATGAAGATAAGTATTTAGTGAAAAATCAAGATTACAAGTGTAAGTATTGAAACTTAGAGGCCAAATTAAAACAAAACATCAAATATCAAAAATAAAATTATAACATTTTATAGTTTAAGTACTAATTTGAAATCAAACTCAAAATTTAATAATTAAACATATAACATTTTGATACGTAATGAATAAATGAAAGTTAGACAAAAGTAAATAACCAATAAGTTATTTTTTTTTCTTTTTTTTTCTTTTTTAGTTTTTGAAATTAAGTTTATAGACATTATTTTCACCTCCAAATTTCCTTCTTTGTTATCTACTTTTTATTAAAATTTAAAAAATCAAATTAAATTTTAAAAATTAAAAAAATAACTTTTAAAAATATATTTTTATATTTTTTGAATTTTACTAAAAATTAAATCATTATACTTAATAAAGATTAAAACAAAAAACGAAATAACTATCAAACGGGACCTTTGACTATCAGTAAATTTATTCATTTAATGCTAAAGAAAAAGCTTTTCATTTTCATTTTTTTTTCTTTTATGTTCATCTATGCTTCAACAATTAAATGCAACTCATCAATATTCAACTTCTTCCATTTTAATTACACTTAAACTATAAAAAATACCTCTAAACTATAGCGTTATTTCAATTATATATTACCATAAAAAACGAGATCAGCTTCAATTATATATCCCTAAATTTTCAAAAATTTCATTTTAGTCTTAAAAGTTTAAAGTGTGTTTCAAAATAATTCTGGTAAACTTTTATTGTTAAAATTATACATGAAAATTTTGTATTTACTTTTGTGAATAAATCTAAATGCATAATGCATCCATGAACCATATCATTGTTTTCTTCCTCCTTTAAACTCCATGGCCCAATTTTATGTTTTTTTTCTAATGACTTTTTTTTTTAGGTAAACTTAACTCCCAAATTTACTTTCTGTATGTATTTAGATTTGTTCACTAAAGCAACATATAAACATACATTAAATTTTCATTCATAATTTAATTGCAAAAAATTTTCATTCATAATTTAATTGCAAAAAATTTTCATTCATAATTTAATTGCAAAAGTCTTTAAGGGTTGTTTTCAAAAAGAAAAAAAGAAAAAAAAAAAAAAAAAGATCAAACTTTTCAAAGTTTAAAGGTATAATTGAAACAAGTTCCATAGTTTAGGAATTTTTTTTTTTAAAAAAAAACAATTTAACCTTTTAATTCCTTCCCAATTGATCATACCACAACTGGTTAATATATATATCTTTAACCAAAAAGATTAAAGTTCATATCTCTTACTTCATATATTGAACTAAAAAAACATTATAATTACATTTTTTTTTTCTTTCAATTCTTGATTGTTAAATAATCTTATATAATTTAGCTTCTTTTTTTTTTTTTTTCCATTTTTGTGAGTACTAATGATTTAGCTTTTTACTATTATGCCTGAAAAATCTTAAACGATGTGAATAAGAATTTTAATGCATGTTTGGATTATTTGAGAAAAATATGTTTTAAAAAAAACATTTTAATTTTAATTCTTTTGATAAAAATTATTTAAAATATAATTTTATATTACGAATGCTATTTTAAATGATTGTCAAATACTTAAATTATTTTTCAAAATGACTTAAGACATTTAAGTGTATAAGGTAGAGAAGTTTGTCTCTTCATTCACTCGGTTTAATTATACATACATAATCAATGTTTTTTCATTGAGATTTTATATCAACTTAAATATAATTTAATCAACAAAAATATTATAATTTCAAAAAAATATTAGAATTTCAAATTTCTATCTTCACATATGTTTTCTTTTAATCCAAGTCGGAAAAAAAAAATTGCAAGTATAAGATTCTTAAGACTCTGACTTGCAATTTCAAGTTATTTTTATAGCTTTTCGATTTTTTAAAGAAAAAGAAGTGAAAAATAAATAAATAAATAAATAATTAATTAAATAATGATGATGGAGAGAGTTGAAGAATCTATCCTATTTTTGTACATGTATTAGGATAGAATAATGGGGATAAAAAAATCCATAAAATTATGTCACTATCTTTCAACTGATTTACATCCCATTGAATGGTTTGTCTTCTCTTAATTTTGTACCAACATATCCTAATAGCCTAATACCATTATTCTCCACAACAAAATATAAGGCTAACTAACGGATTAAGTGTTATTTTAGAGCTCTTTTAAAAAAATATTTGTAAAAATATGGTATAGAAATTATTTATAAAAATAAGGTTCATTCTTTGTCTTAATTCATTTTCATTTTTAGTAAAAACGAATTAGTTCAAATTCCAATACAAAAATTGATCTTTTTTTGCTTTTTTTATTATAAAGACTGAACTATACATTTTTTAAATTTTCTTTTTTTAACTAATTAAGAGGCTTTTTGGTTTAGTTTTTGTTTATCATATATATTATCTTTTATAAATATTTTGTTTTACATAATTTTTTACCTTATCTTTTATGCCTTAGTTTGGGAGTTTTTTTTTTTTTTTGGTGCAAATTTAAAAATTATTATTAATATATAAGATTCAAACACTGTTAATTTTTTTTTTTTTTTTTGTAGTTTTAATTTAACTCTTCAATCAATCTTCATGAATTAAAATTTGAAACAAACTTCTATCTACCAAATAAATCTTTAAAAAAATGAAGAAATTTGTTTTTTTAATACAAGATTGGGGATTAAGCCTCCAACTTTTAGAAGATCAATACGACTAAGTCAAACTTATTTTGAATGAAGATGTTTGTTAATTAAAAGAACTTTAAAATTTTCAGTTTTAAATTAACTAGGTAAAAATCTTTACTTTTTTTAGGAGGAAAAAAAAAATAGAAAACTTGTTCTACTATTGATCTTTATCCTTTTTTAATGTTACTTAATATGAGAATATATATGAAGTTAAGGACTAAAAATATGATAAATAAAGAATTATGTGAATTTTATATAAAAAAATAATCTACAGTCAAACTATATATAATTATTAGAGATTCAAGAAACTTTGAAGTAAGGATAATTGAAATGGTTTGTTATTTTTTAAAAATAAATTGGTAGATTCTCTATTTTTACGCAATATTATATTTTTATACCAATTAAATCTTAGAGAAAATAGTCTTTCTCAAAATAAATAAATAAATATTTACTTTTTTTTCCAAATACATTTTAGATTTTTCGTTTACAAATTTTGTAAAATTACTATTTTTTAAAAATAAAGATATTATCATTTTTTTTAACAAATATGATATAGCTATAGTTAGCTTCTTTTTCAAATACTTTTCTAGAATATCTATTTTAATTTATTCTTTTATTCTTTGACGAATAATTATCACACAAGAGAATGGTGGATTTAGAAGAAGAACCTCAAAGATTGACATAAAAAGCTCTCATGAAATCACTAATTTGCAAAATTCCACTACCATTGACATTTTGATCCGAGTAGTAATTTGAAATAAAATAAACAAAAAAAAAAAAACTTGAAATTGTTGCTTTGGAATTCAACATTTTCTTAAAAACTTAATTGAGCAATAATTGAACTTCCTCATTAAAATCTATTGGTAGGGATATCTTCCTTCAAATCTGCCTTAAATATTAAAAACAAAAAAAAAAAAAAAACCCCTAAATATAAATATTAACGAATCATAGATACTTTTTGCCATAATGAGTTGGATGCCAGAAAATCTTATCCAACTATATTGATTCTATCCAACTATATTGATTCTTCGCTTTTTTACAAAGAATCTATAATCAAATAAAAATTGTTAAACTAATAATAGAAAAACTTGCATATAAGAACACGAATAAGACAACAATCAATCACTTACTCAACGCTTAGTAATTTGTTGACAATGTCGTAGATCTATCGCCTCTCTTTTATTAAACTTACTCATTAACATCTATTGACTTAGATATTTCCTTTGAAACCTTTTTTGCCTGTAAAAAATTTAAGGAAAAAATCCTAAATATGAATATTAACAAATTATAGATACTTTTTTGCTGGAATGCCTTAGATTCTAAAATTTTTTATCCAACTATATACCTTTTACAAAAAATTTGTAATCAAATAAAATTTGTTAAACTAAAAACAGAAGAACGAGAATCTAAGAACATGAACAAATCAACCAATTCCTTACTCCAACATTTTGTAAAACAATGTCGTGGATCCATCGCCATTGTCCACTACCATTTCTCAAAAAAAAAAAAAAAAAAAAAAAAAAAAACTAAACAAACGTAAAAGAGAGGAAAAAAGAATCTAAAATTGTTGTTTTGGACTTCAACCTTAATTTTGAAATGGTTTCTTAAGAACAACATCCGACCAAAACAAAATTTTGTGAAGAGTTAAATAAATACATAAGTAGGCTAGAGCGATTTTTGTAGAAAGGGTGAAATCCCTTTGTAGAGGGGTGTTTTTGATGAAAGATTTCGATTGATGAGAGTTTGCCATAAGATTTTAACGAAGACATACAATAGGAATAAAATAGGAATTTTAAAAAATTGTAAGGACAAATAGGGAAGGAAAAAATTCTTCCCTAATTGCTCCTTTTAATATAGTATGTATATATATATATATTATATATAAAAAACTTTCAGTACTGAAGGAAAAAAAAAGTATAAAAGAATAGTCTCTTCTTTCTTATTTTTACAAATAGTAAGGTATAAAAGATTTTTTTAAAAAAATTATGTAAAACAAAATATTTATAAAAGATTAAAAAATATATATGTGTCAGAATTAATAAAATGATCTAAAAGAAGATGAACTAAACATTAAAAAATATATATAATAATGAACAAAAAAAGGGAAAATTGAAATAATATTGTTGTTTTAAAAACTATTTATAAAAATGTTGTTGTTTTCAAACTATTTATAAAATTATGGTTTTTTTTTTTAATGTGTCGAGTCTTCGAAATTCGATTAACCTAGGTCGAATTTTGAAGATTCGACCTTTATGTATTTTATTATTTTATTGTTTTATTATTCGTTATTATTTGGTATATTCAATATTTTATTATTTTATTATTTTATTTAACTTAACTCTAAAAATAACAAATTAAAAGAAAATAATATCTCATAGAAATAAAAAAAGTGTAAATTAAAATATCTCATTTATATAAAAATAATTACAAAAACCAATGTGTCCCACAAGGAGAACGTCGTCGATTTCGATCTAGTTGTCGTCGTCAACTTCGAACTTGAGGTTGCTCTGGTTCTTCTTGATGTTGCTCTGGTACCTTAGGCGCTTCATAATATAAATATTCATTATGCTTTCCACGACCCCTACCATGTCCATGCACGTATGAAGATGAAGGACCAATCTCTGAGTCATAATGTCCTGAACCAAATGTTGGCATCATCATCATTGGACTAACATAATCAGTTTGACTATGCGTTTGCATCACATGGGGCAACTCTTCCACATTATGGGCAACCTCATCAAACTCATCATTTTCCCGAACAGATCCTCTACGTCTAAGAGCTAGTGGAGGAACAATAGGTATATCGTACATATAATGTATCTCTTCCATATAGCTTTGGTTGTCACTACATATAGCAAGAACCTGGTTCGGATCATTTGCAACATCACGGAGTCTACTGTTGTTCGATCTCTGTGAATTATAAAACAATTAGATAATATTTAAAATAAATTTAAATTAAAATAATTAGATAATATTTAAAATAAATTTAAATTAAAAATAATTAGACAATATTCATTCATTTACCAGATGACATACAGCTGCTCCCGGACGAATGATGCAGCGCCTTGTGATATTATTATATCAATGAATGTAGTCTTGAGTGACATCCTTGTCAAACGGTTGAATAGAAACCTCCACTGCAATAAACCTTGCACGATAGTGCCATCGCACTACCAAATGTGCAACTTTTTCTTTCCAATCTACCGTCCTTAAGTCGATATCATGCAGTAGGGGTTCAGTATTACAAGGCGATGGGATATCCTACTGGAAACCGAATTGTCTCATCATCCTGTCAGAAAGATGTCACTCACCAATGTAAAAACATATGAGAGGACACATCATCCACCATATGTTTTAACCATTAAATTGGGCAAAGTATGCAAAATAATTTTGTACAACTCTCAAATAACCTGAAACACAAAATATTATATCAGAGAATATTAAAGACAAATACAATAAAAATGTATATAAAATAATCAATTTGGTTCAGTGTTAATGTACCTGTTCAAGTTGAAGCAGATCAAACATGTATTTGTACTAGCTGACTACATGTGTGGTTGTCCTAGTCACACAAAATTTGTCTCTCCACCTAAATTTTTAAATTGATAATTCAGATTCTAAATTAATTAGATCAATGATATAAAAATTAAATTGAATTAAAATAACATACCGAGAATCGTAGGCTCGTCCAGCTAACTGAGCGTCATTGACATGTTGTAACTGTGGAGTCATTGTTGGAAATTACTCCCAAACCCATAGTTGCAAAAGTATGAGAGACCCGGCTATCTCACGAACCTCATATCTTGTTGTTTTGCATAGTTGTCTATATAACCATGCCAAACATGCTCCACCCCACGAATACCACCCCGCATCATAGAGGTTAGCTAATAGTGGCAAGAACATCAAGTAAACAAAATGACTTCCACCCATCATTTGTAGTATATATGCTCGTACATATCTTATGACGGTTTTCTCATCTGAATCATCTGCTAGCTGGCGGAATTGTATCCATAACCATATCAAACTTAACCTTGATCATTTAATTTTGTCGGTAGGTGGGGTCACACCGAGGTACAGTTGACAAACTTGTGACCAGTCATCGTACATCACTCCGGTGACCGGCTCACTGTGAACAGGTAACCCCAACAATACTTCTATGTCTTGTAGAGTGATAGTGCACTCTCCAACCGATATATGAAATGTATGCGTCTCAGGCCTTCATCTCTCGACCAAGGCTGTGATCCAACTGAATGAATGCCAATCTGGCAACCCCATAGAATCCAGATGTACGGAGTAGCAGGAGTATTCGAGGGTGGAGTGGGATAGTGCTGGACAACAGCCTCTCAACGCCTGCAAGATATTTCTCAAATAGTACGACCTCGTCATGCCACAGATGATCAATGAATGGACTGGTCGTACAAAACATCGGGATCAATAGGTCCTCGGTTTAAAGCCATGATCTAAAAGAAAAAAAATATTTATTTCTCAATTAAATAAAATATTTATTTCTCAATTAGAAGAATAATGTACAACTTAATTAACTAAATTAAATATACATGATAAAAAAAATTATTTATTTCTCAATTAAATAATGCAACTTTATAAATTATAATAAAAAAATTGAATATACAATAAAAGTATCTACACTTAATTAAATATAAATGATAAAAAAGTATTTATTTCTCAATTAAAAGAATAATGTATAACTTTATAAATTACAATAAAAAAATTGAATAAACAATAAATTATAATAAAAAAAAATTGAATATATAATAAAAAAAAATATTTATTTCTCAATCCCTAACTATCTGGAGCTCATCTTAGTAATGAATGACACTTCCTTCGATTATGGTCTAATTGATTACAAAATCTACATCGTTGTCGAGTGACTGGTTCTGTCCAATCCATCTCGTTATAATAACGTGAACTTTTTGGTCTACTAGGTTTTCTCAATAATGATGGATCATGAGGTAAGACAATCATATTAGGGTACTTGATCCAGTAATCTTCATGCGGTACCGGTTGAAATTGAGGATAGTAACATTCAGCATACGTTGACAATTTATAGTAGTCTTCAATAAAGTCTTCGTAGTTCATGTTAAAATGTGAGCAAACTGCCATAAAATGCAAGCATGGAATATCGAACGCTTGTCACTTGTTACATTACCGTTTGGACCTGTTTAGCCTCAATATTTGAACATTTTCTCCTTTAGCATTGAGATTATGACGTCCGATCTTCACATGAAACACACCTTCATACCGATCATATGATTGTACTTCATGTTTACTAGATCTTGCAACCCATTTATTTTATTTTTCGTGTGCATACCTGAATTTTTACTCCACTTAGTATTATAAAATATGCTTGAAAAAAATTGTTAATAACACACACATATATATATATATTACTGGGTGTATTTATCTTGACGCTCCAATGCAACCCTTATTTCTTATCTTATTTTTTCAAAATAATTCATGCATTTGAAGAATGTTATTTGAGCAAAAGCATTTATAGGCAACATTAGAGCTCCTTTGAGGACACCATTTATGCACTCTGATAGATTTGTCATCATCCACCCATATCTAATCCTCCATCATGTGCTTGAGTCCATTTCTCTATATCAATGTTGTAAAAAAAAAAAAACTCAGACAGCTCCGATTTATTCCTTTGATATATTCGATTGCTTTATTGAACTTCCGAATTTGAAGCTGACACCCGCACGATAAACATAATTTTTCAATGTATTAAATTTGTACTTTTTAGTAAAATTGCTGACGATATGTCGTAAGTAGAAATGATGGTGACATTTTGGTCTCGTCCAACCATTTGTTGGATTGTTCACTGTTGCAATTATGTCAGCATGTCGATCTGAAATTAAACACACCCATTCTGTGTTACAATTTCTCTCAATTGTTTCAGGAACCATTCACATGAGTCTGCGGATTATTCATACAAGTGTGTACCATCTATCTGAATTATCGGCCGACATTTATTAAAAGCTTCTATACAAGGACCAAATGCCCAAAATATAGAAGTTAGGATAACATGGCCTTCAGTAAGCGTTTCTTTCATTCTCCACTCTACATGTGTTTCGACATTGGTCTGCTTAACCATATACAACCACCTGAGTAACAATTTGTAAGACTCATCCCAATCACCGAACACTTTAGCCATCGCTTTTCTTTTGCCCTCCCATACCTTATGGTAAGGAACATGATATCCAAACTTTGATTTGATGTCAGACTGCAGTTGTGCCATGCTGATAGATGATTTTTCTCTTACGGCATCACAGAACTCTACTGCAATCATTGATGAATCCAATTGCACATGACTTTGACTCAGTTCTGAATACTTATCATACTTAGTGATCTCGAACAAGCCATGCGATTTTTTCTTTATTGCACGAAGTCTCCACTTACAACCTTCCTCCCACTTCTTACACCGAATTGTTCAAATCGTCGGTGTCGATTCCACAACCTCATATGGTGCGTGAGATTTAATAGCAAAACATTTGACTGCGTGTTGTAGCATTTCTTTGTCTTGATAAATCATCCCTTTATATAACTGAGTATTGTCAACGTCCACAGGGGCTACAATTGGGTCATGTTCTTGAATGCTATCCAGTACATTTATATCCAAATCGTTGAATGTATCTGAAAGTAACTCATGTTCACGACCATCGAAATCAAACTCTTCAAATTCATCATCCATTTCAGTTATGAAATCTCTATACTAGTTGTTAGCTGCTATATCTTCATTATCACATGGCGATGCAACTGACTCCGGATCAGGATTAATATATTCAGTTGGATCTTCAAACTAACTAAATGGTGCATTAAAGTTTATATCCAACCCTATCCTATTTACATTTACATATAAATGCACTAAATTCGACAATGACATTGCGATTGAGAACATTAAGTTCATAGCTTGTGCATTCAAAATAGGGAATGACATAAACATTATTGATCCTGATGGTTCTAGGTTAGGATGTCTATATATTATTTGATTTGTTCTCATATCTATACTAAGTGACATTCCAACCATTTCAATGAATTGTTCAAATACAATTCCATTGTTCACATTTATGCTAAAACCCCCACTTGGTGGTTGGTCAATTCAACTCCATCAATACCATCAATCATATTACCATTTGTAAACCGCATAAATCCTAAACATTTGTCCACCATTTTCTAAAAAAAAAAAAAAAAAAGAAGACAAATAATACATTACTAATTATCAAACTTAAACAAAAACAAACCACAATAAAAAATATATATAAGAAATATGAGAAATATATTTTAAAAATCACAATAAAAATCACAATAAGGTAAACTTTTTTAAACTATTTTTAAACATTACAATAAATTAAATTTTTTTATAACTATTTTTAAACATAACAACAAATTAAACTTTTTAAATATCATAAGAAATTTATACAAAAAATCAAAATAATTTTGTATTAAACTAAAAATATTAAAGTTTTTAACTGTAAACATCAACTTTTTAAACATAACAATAAACTATACTTAAATACAAACAAAAACAAACAAAAACAAACAAAATATAAATAAGATTAACATGTTGGTATAACATAATATAAATAAGATTAACACTAATAACAACTACTAAGATTAACACTAATAGAGAAAGAACTACTAACATCAATATGTAAATATTATTGAATTCAACAACTATTAAAATATTAACATGATAGATCTATTAAATATATATGAAAAAAACTAGTAATAAATAAATAGTAAACTCACAAATTTAACAGTGGTTTTACTTTTTTCCCCCAAAGTGACAATGATCTCTCTTTTCTCTGTTATCCAGCAACAAAAACTATATAAAAAAAAATAATAATAATAACATTATGAGAATATGGATCTACAACAAAAACTATGAAAAAAAAATATTATGAGAATATAGGATTTTTTTTTTATTAACGTTACCTTTTTTGTTCTTTATTTCCCAAATAGCAACAAAAACTATAAAAAAAATATATATAATAGTATGAGAATAGGAACAAAATTTATAGTTATTTAAAAAAATGAAATTTTGTATAGTAAATGTACAAACCTCACAATTTAATGGACGAATGTGGGAGAAGAAGAAGATTTTCCAATGAAGAAATGAAGAAGGCAGAAGCAAATTTGTAAGAGTTTTAATTAGGTTCGAAGAAGAAGACAAAATGATTTGAAGAAATGATTTGAGGAAATGAAGAACCGAAGAAATGAAAAAACATTGAAATGAAAAAGGCAGAATGAGAGAATGAAGGCAGTGAGAAATGAGAGGAAAGGAGGAGGGGGTTATAAGGTTGAAGGTCAAAACTCGACCCACGGGTTCGGCAGAGGGGCGTTGGGAAAATTAAATGGATGGGATGAGACGCTGACATGGCACTGCAGAGATTCGGATTTGGGCATCTTTAAAGGAGGTCGAAAGTTGAACCCTCGACCTCTTCTTTAAATTTTGTTCTCTTCTTTAATTTTCAACAGGTCGAGGGTTTGTTTAATTTTCGACAGGTCGAGAGTTAAACCCTCGACAAACCCTCGATAACCCCAAAACAACCCAAAATCTCTAAATAGTTTCAGAACAACAATATTTTCCTAAATTGTTTTCCTAATCATAATATTAAAACAATAAAAATAATAAAAAATAATTTAAAATAAAAACTCTGAAACCCCTAGGTTAAAAATTTGAAAGAAAAAAGTATTTAAAAAAAAAAATCAATTTCCTTTCACAATTGAGCCAGCTTAGTCTTTTCTAAAAACTGAAATGCATAAGATAAAAATCAATCTTATTTTTGCAAATAATTTCCACACTACCCTATTTATTTTTCAAAAGGGATCTAAAGTAACACTTAATCCCTAACTATACCTACCTAATTCATTAACTTCTGATTCACCCTCAACTTTTTTTACCCTATTATGTCCCCTTTGAAAACCTTTTCACTTTAAAATTTTACTCCTTTAGCAATATTTCTTTGTTTAACTTTTATTTTTAACCGATGCTAGTAAAAACATGTATAAACTTTGGAAAAAGTATCAATTTACACTCCTACACTTTAGAGATTGTATTAATTTAAGCCATGAACTAATAATTATATCGATTTAAACTCAGAATTTTTGTAAGTATATCAATTTACACCCTCTATTACGTTCATTTTATCAATTAGAGTCCTAAATTAAACTACAAACTCTCAATTAAGATTTCATTTGAAAATGGTATATACATCAATTCTAATTGTTTGACGAACCAAAAAGTTGTCGAGACTTTCGATTCGATCAAATAATTGTTTCGTTTCCTATTCTAATTTCGTAGTATTAAAGTAGTAACAGATAAATCCTCATAGGGTCGATCAATTTTCCTACTAAATTACTTGTTGTCAGTAACCAGAGTGGGTTTGATGAGTTGGCTTCAATTGCGGGAAATTTGATTAAAAAAAAAAGAAGCAACGATTGAACACAAATTTGATGTTGAGTAAACTAAAACTCTCAATGAAACAAAGTCTAACTTGGGGTAAATTGAATTTATTCCTAATTTGCTACTCAATCATTGATTAATCAGAAAGGGCGTTGCAATTAATCGATTTTTAACTTAACCAATCACTTCTAGAAAAGTTAGAAGGAGGTCCAATTGATCAAAATAATTCTTATTCCTAGGAAAAAAACCTATTAAACATGCAAAATAATTAGTATTAAGGTCTAGGGCAATTGCTAAGACGAACAAAATAATTAGGAACAACCAAATTAAGTATTTGATACGAATTTGTCCTAAGCTAGATAGAATAATGCTATTCGATTGGAAAAGAAATCAAAATGTCACTCTAACTTAACTTTCTTCACTTGGCGATTTAAGAACCTAACAATTACGGATTAGGTGTAAATCTCCAACTGTTAATTAAACACGTTTGACTAATTTGTTAGATTATCTCAAATACATTCAATCAATTAAATAAGAGTAAGGACAAAATTCAATAAACAATTAAAATTTCAAGACAACGAATCTTCATAATCTCACGAGATAACAAATGAAGGTATAAATTCTAAATCCCGAGCTAGACAATAGTACATTAGTTCTTGATACATGCTAGAATCAACAAAATAATAATCTAGAGAAGTCTCAGTTAAGTAGAGAAGAAGAAATTCAGAGAGGATGTCATAAAGGCAGGGGGAATTTTATTTAAAATTGTGTTTCTCATGAGTGGACAGCAATACATAGTGTAAGCTTGATGTAGCATTGCAACGCTCTGAAAATAGATGCTCTCAAGTCTTCAGCGTAAGGCAACAACGTAATGTGAGGGTCGTTACGCTATGGGCGATCCTAATGCTTCTACCTTTCAGCATAAAGGGCAGCGTAATGGGAGCGTCATTATGCTCCCATGACACCACATTACTGCTTTCCAGCATAGCTCTACGCTGGAATGGAGGTTGCAACACTCTCCCAAGGGCACTTTGGTAATTTTGAACAATTTTTCCTTGATTGATGTTATGGAACTCCACACTTGTTTGCTTAAGTCTTGTTTTAGCTCCAATTGTCCGTTATACCTCTAGTTGCTCAATATCTACAAAATAACAAAATAAAACAAAACATTCTACGGACGAGCCTGAATTAAGCTAGGGACGATAGCACTTTTATGGTGCTATCATTGTTCATTTTATTAAATTTGGCATTGGAAGAGTCCACCTATGTGTAAAAATTGAATTCATAAACAACTTTCAAAAGTAATCTTAATAAAGGGTCCAACTTGATTCACTTCTAACAATTTAGAACTTTAATTGAAATAATGGAAAAAATAATTTATACCCCTTGAATATTGCAGGTTGTATCAATTTAAACCCTAAATTAACATTTGTCTTAATTTAAACACTTTTTTGAGGCTATATTAATTTAAACCCTAAACTTTTATAAGTTTATCAATTTAAACCCTGAACTTTCATAAGTGTATCAATGTAGACCCTCCATTATGTTTTATTTAGATAAACATCGTATGAGACTTTTAATTTTATCAATTAAATCTCTAAACTTACGTAACCGAATCAATTTATAGTTTTAATTAAGATTTATTTGAAAATTATCCATTCAAATCATAGTCGTCAATCTTATTAAATTGACATTTCTAGAAATCTACACACCTATAAGAATTTATACATTGACGATTTTTTCAAATATAATCAAAATATAGGTTTTAAATCGATCAACTTATAACAATTTATAAGATTAATTGAAAAAATTAAATGTTTTGCATATTTTTTTAAAAAACAATATTATCTTATTAATTATTATAAAAAATAGGGTTGAACTAAAACTATTAATAAAAATGAGGTGTATAATCATGGACCCGGTACACGATTACCCCTAAATCATGGACCAGGTCCACGACTTCCCTCATAGCACGTGAATCTACCACACCTAGCACATGCAGACTACTATATGTACAGGCATGTAGCGTTGACCTGGTAATCTTGGACAGGGTCCACGACTACCCTAAATCATGTACGGGATACACGACTTAGTGGTCCCCAAAAGCGCCCCCACGACCTTCTTCCTTTCGGCCTCTCTCTCACAACCGCCATTCGCCGTCCACTGTCGTCGTCTGCCATCTGTCATCCACCATCGTCACTGCTTTCTCTGTCGCCACTAACCATACGTAACATTTTGAAGAAACTCTTATCAAAGAGAACCCATGAACGAAAGCACAATCGATCCAAATTCTTTGTGAAAGAATTACAAGCATTCACAAATATACAAACTAGTTATGCATCTTCTAACAAATTATGGCATGCTTTGGTAAATAAATACAAAATGAATGAGAGACATACCTTTGAAGAACTTTTCTTATAATAACTCGCACTCTCATGAAGACTTGGACCAGAACCCTCTCGTTGTCGTTACGATCATCTAGCCAATTGTCTGGTCAATCTCTCGTTGTCGTTTAGATCACGAACAGTCTTCTCCACGAACAGGTAACCTCTCGGACACCACCACTCGGCAACCTTGGTATTCTCGAAGTGAGAATTCAGGAGGTGTGGGCTCTGTTATGAATTTGTTAGAGTGTTGAAGGAAACTACATCGAACTATTGGGTTTTATGTCCTAAAAACTCATAGTTTGTAAAATAATAAACAACTTCTATAATCAATATACTTGTTATTGATTTCATAAATTGTATGAAAATCTATATCCAATAAACTAAGACCTATGACTATTGTATGAGTACTTGAACTTTGTGTTGAGACATAAGAGTGGATCGGTTCGAGTAAATAGTCAAAATGATCTATGGTACATGAATAAGGTTGGGTATCTTATTTTAGTAACACCATTGGATGCGGCCTACTCTGTAGTTGTTACAAAGAGTTGTAAAGTGCCACATACGATGTAATCCTAATTTGTACATGTTACGACATGAAGAGTGGGGGCTTCCTATGCAATGAGTTTGCATAAGATCAGGACCAAGAAATAAGTCACTCTTACTTTATAATGTTGTTTACTGTTTAAAACTGACTATTTCACTTAGATAACTTAGGTTACTCGATCTTAATCCTGAGCTAACTATGAACTCCTGTTTATTCAGGATTGCCCTTAGATTTGCATAGTTGAGGGTTAGCTCAACAGCACTGGCTCAATAAGACTCCCATTTCAGAGGTAAGACTGGATAGATAGTTGGGGACATAGTGTAACGACCCGACCCCCTAGGACTTAAGTTAGGCCGTTACTAAATACATGCATGCATGAAACTTAAAACGACACTCTTTTATGGTGAAATAAATGCTAAATAAATAAGGTAAGTTCAAAATACTTTCAATAAATTCAAATAATAAAAGCAACAATAGGGTACCCATAAATCATAAATGATAATAAATAATTCTGAAAACGATTCGTAATAGTAAGTTTCAAACATCAAAACTGAAAGTTAAGAAAAACAAGAAAAGAAATCTAAATCTCATGAGCGGAAGCATAAATCTAGTCCCAATGGCTCGATCACGAATTTCGCTTGTCGATCGTCGGTGCATCTCTACCTTTACCTGAAACAACAACATGAGAAAGAATGAGTATAAAATACTCAGTAAGTAACCCAACTACTAGGGTCAGGTTAGGCATCTATGTCCTCTAGATGCCTACCTCTGGTGGAACATATAAACTGTCATAGTCCTCATGAGACACATCCATACATGAAAAACTGATTTCTATCCTACTGTAGCTAAATATGCCTACTACCTCTGGTGAATTCCAAAGGAAACACAATATCTGGTAAATCTTGAAGGAAACACAAACTGGTGAATCCCAAAGGAGACACAAATTGATGAATCCTGAAGGAGACAAAAATTGGTGAATCCTGAAGGAGACACAAATCTGGTGAATCCCGAAGGAGACACAAACTGATGAATCCCGAAGGAGACACAAACTGGTGAATCCCGAAGGAGACACAATCTGGTGAATCCCGAAGGAAACAAAAACTGGTGAATCTGGAAGGAGACAAAAACTGGTGAATCCCGAAGGAGACACAAACTGGTGAATCCCGAATGAGACCCAATTTGGTGAATCCCGAAGGAGACACAATCTCTAGTAGCTAATCAATAAAGACACTATCATAGTCTTAACATCAAAACTATCACAACATGGTTCTATGACATACATATACATTTCAACATCCTCAGATCAAATATAACCTCATGGAATCAAATATTACTTCAAACTAGCATTCAAGTATTTACATGCACGAATAAATCTTTCAGATCTCATACAATAACATACATCGTTTATACTATACTATCAGTCTATCATGTTGTCATTCTACCATAACATTCATCTATCATGCTAGCATACATCCAGTGCCTGACCCATGGGCAGTTCCAGTAGTAAGATTACTTACCTTAAATTTGGTCACAATTTAATCCAAGTAATTAACCCTCTTACAACTCGTGGAAGGCTTTGAATCCACCCTATAACATACATTACAAATATTAATTTAGCACCCGTGGTCTAAAAGTAACAAATCCAAAGTTCTAAACTCATTTTTAGGGTCTAAATCCAATTAAACAAATTATTAAAGATCTTCAATTTAACTTTACCTAAATCGAAAATCCGCAGATAATCTCGGACAGCCAACGAAACCAGCAACTTCAAATAAGACCCTGACATAAGAATGCAACCAAGTTTTAGAATTAAAACCAAGGCCTAATCACACATACTCCAAGTACTGCCAAAACATCTGGGTAAACTCACCCAAGGTGTGATATGAGGCGCACTAAATCTGCTAAAACAATTCCGACTTCACCTAACAGCACCTTAATACCTTCAAGAACATGAATCCAAAGTTGACACATAAAGGCCTCAATCGATTGGTGCCAAAAGTAAATGGGCAGTCAAGAATCAATTGAAAACAACCCCAAACAGTACAAATTTTACCCAAGTTGATAAATCCGATGATGGCACAAGCAACGACAGCGACGACAAAAGGAATCCGACGCAGATCCGGTCGATTGAAGGAGAGGAGCAGCGCTGGTGGCGGAGGCTCCAGTATAAACATGTCTGGAGCGGCGCTCGGGCGAAGGCAGTCTGAAGCTGCGCATGGGCGATTCGTGGTCTGGAGCGGCGCTCGAGCAGAGGCGGCAGCTGGCAATCTGGTCGGGCTAACGAGGACGACGACTAGGTAAAAAAAATGATAGGGGTTTGGGGCGCGCGTGAGGGAGAAGGGGATTTGGGGGGAGGGGGAGGGGGGTTATAAAATAATAATAATAATAAATAAATAAAAAAAAGGAAATAATAATAAAACTATATTTTATTCTTTCCTTATTCCATTTATACTATTAATTTCTTTCCTTCCCAAAATGAGTAGATACTCCTTGTCTTTAATTTCCAACACTAAAGGTAAGTGCCTGCCGATGACTGCATTCAACCATTGATGAACGATGACCGCATTCCTGTGCATTTAATTTTCATTTTATAGTGCGCAGACTGTTTTGTTGCATAGATCTGCCATTCGCTTGACGAGCTCGCCAACTTCTATGGCTCACTATGGACCGCATGCAAAGTTGATAGCTGCAACATCATGCGTCGAACGTATGCGTCGCCTCTGCGATGAGGAGATTCCCCGCATGCGTCGTCTTTGCTGATAGCCCGGCATTCACGCGCTAAATGCGTCGCCATCCCTTGCGTGGCTACAAAAGATAGACAATTGAACACATAATAGGTGGTTAGCCGAAGAATTCTTACTGTCGATCGATCGCAAAACTCATTTATATGAATTCCTAACAGTAATTCAATCGCATATTCTACTTATACAGCCTCATAGATTCTAAATAATGACGTGCGAAAATTTTCTAGCCGTCATCACATCCCAAACTTAGAAATCATAGCTTCTCCTCAAGCATTGCTTTATACTCAGAAATTCTTAAACTCACCTCTGGCTTTCTTTTGGCGAGTACTACCGTCTCTTCTTCAGAATATACTTTTACTCATACCTCCTAACACATGGAATGCAATGGTTCACCTCCACTTCGCGCTTGCTTCTTTCAAAAAAGATCTTGTCTAAGTTTAAACCGGCCACAGCCATAGATTGCTATAAAAAACTTGTTAACTCAATTCCCCGTAACCTTTGCAGTATAGGCTTTGTAAGAATGCGTTCGTTCAAAATATATTCAAAGCTTTGCCGATTGTGGTTAATTGGGAATCGGCATTAAACCTGGTTACGCTCTTCTCTTTGGCGCTTGCCCCACGTGAGTCATGCCGGACAGACCAACTTCGTGTTCTATATTCAACTCAACTCTTTGTCTTGCTAATTTGGCTTGTGCCAGACAGAGGAGTTGCACTTATGCGTTGATCTTGATGAACTTACATTCGTTTTGGCTTGCCTCCACGGGTATCCATGCGTACATCCAACTACGGGTAAGTGCCTTTCACAACTTAACTCTTATCAACATGGTTTCCCCATTTGCGTTGAAACAGTGGAGTTGTTATTCCAATTTTTTTTTTTTTTTTTGAAAAATGATCGCAATGAACACAATTCCCCAGGATCGCTGCCATCCTCAAACTTAGAGGTTGGCAGCACTCTCGCCGCAAAGCTAAAGACAAAATCAACAGGAATGCGATAACAAATATTTGAGCAGAGGTTTGAACACAATAAAACTTAGACTTTCAAATTTTGAAGAAGCTATTAAAAGTAAGGAGAGCCTTGCGATACTTAGTTGGCGGATGCAATGAATTATACGTACCATCATAGATGCATCTCAAGGGAAAGCATTTCAGAAAAAGAGAATTTCAAAAGGATAATGCATAAAAGATAACAAGAAAAGAACCTTAAGTAGAATACACTTGCGACCACACTTTGGCATTCATGCCATCAAAGCCATGCGTTGATTGATGGGGAGGATTATTCCATTGTAACCGCGCATCGAGGAGAATTATTGTTGCAACTACAAGAAGCAAACACACCACACCAAGGAAGCAGCCGCATATCTAAAATAACAATAAAAATAAACTAACTAGGAAAGCAAGGTAAAGATAGAGTAGAAGACGTCCATGGAGAAATTGGAGTGTTATCACCACAAGGAGTCTTCCATGCAGGAGAGTGCTCTTAATTGCTTAGGTCAAAAAGCTTGCCCTGACCTTTGGAACTTCCAGCAATTGGTGGGCGCATGCGGCTGGCATGCGCTTAGAAATACCTTCAGCTCATGCGACTGATTGCCCTTCTATCTTTGGGTCAATACTGGTTTTCGGCGCATCACCTACACTTTAATGTTGTTTGCAACTTGGTCGTACAAGCTACAATACTCTTAAGATAAAAAGGTTTCCTGCAAAAACACAAAACTCAACAAACTATTAGCTGTCAAGTCCCCGCAACGACGCCAAAAACTTAATGACTAAAATTAGGTTGAACGCAATATGCGATCGCATGTCTAGGTTATGTGTTGATGGTCATGCGTTGGAATGAAAATATGCATTACTCTTATATGCAATGATCATACATTCCTGTCACAAGTTTTCTTGCGCTCTCGGGTGGTTCAAGGTCGAACTCAGAGACTTGTAGCTAAAGGGTATGCGGTGATGTGTTTGTGGCGGATAAATTTAAGAATGATGGGGGTGATAAGCTAAGCACTACTCCTACTTCTAACTAACAGACAAAGCAGTGGAAGTATGAATGAGAGGTAGAGACACGACAACTATTGACGCGTAGTAAAATGCATGGAAAAATAGATAAAATGTGAGGATGTCTTCATCGCAACCTTGAACTTGACCACAAGGGCAATCCCAGCCAACGCAAACTAATGCAATCATGCTATACACGCCCGACGCAGATGCACGTGACGTGTAATAGCAAACGGAACTTATTCCTAAGTCTCCATTCTTGCTTATGCAAACTTACTCTAGCTCTTCCGAGCCTCGATTCTAACCTAGCTCTCTCAAGTCTTAGGTTCTTTCTTTAGACTCTCTCTCGAGTAGCTCTAAAGGGGAGATAGAAGCAACTATAAGACAAGGTAATCACATGAGTCTGGCTGACGTAAGATTATTTCTATTTTTAGTGATACTTGCTAACATTGCTTAATGCGATCAACTACTTACCCTCCCGGGCAGTTAGTTGCTGCTGATTTTACTCATAAACAAGTATTGCGTCCGCTTATAGACAAGCATTACTACAGCTTCACACTAAGCAAATAAGGTTTTCTCACAACACTCGCGCAATGCACACCTTCCGGTAGTTTGCTACATGCTTCATATTCCTATGCCGTATGATTAAGTATGCAATACTCTAACAGTTTCACTAAGTGATGCAATGAAAATTAAGGATGCTAAGTAAATGAAGATGGAGATGGAGTCGAAGGAAAATATGAAAATGCATTGATCACAAATTGTATTAAAACCTTAAGCCAAAATGTAATACAATACAGTATAAGGAAAGAAGAGAAATGGAAGGACCGGTTTGAAGCAATGTCTTGCTTCCAACAGATGTGTGTCAAGGCTACCGGTGATGCCATGGATGGGCGGTGGAGCAGTCTCTCTCGAGCTTTAACTCCAGCGAAGGCTCCGGTCGTCACTCGGAATGGATGAAGGAGATGAAGAACTCTCAAGCTTTCTTTTCACGCTTTTCGTCTGGATCACAAGGATCCGCCCTAGGGCAGAGAGCCTCAGGCGAAAAACCTAGATAATCTGAAATTCTGCTCATCGACTTCTATTTATAGAGCTTGATCGTCAACAGCAATAATGGACCTGCTCTGAATCTGACACTCGCGGCGCGATGGTCCTTTTCTGAATCTCTGCTGCTAACGGGCTGTTCGTGTAGGTGAAATGTCAACATCATCTATTATAATCTCAGAGGTATGCGTTCAGTTGCATTCACCAACTTTTCGTTTCATCCCTCTATTATTCTTAGCATTATGTAGCCGCAATCTCTTTGCGATTGACCGCATTTGCTTGACGGACGCAACTTCTATGCGAATGGAGCATGCGGCTTGATGGCCGAACATCCATGCAATCGAACGTTATGCTTCCCCTTGCGAATGGAGAGATTGCCCTTGCATTGCGGTCGTCTTTGTTGATATAGCCCGGCTTTACACGCTAATGCGATCCACTTCCTACGTTAGACTACAAAATACAGACAATTGAAGCATAATAAGCATAATAGTGGTGTTAGCAAGGATTCTTGATGGCCCAATCAACGCAAACTAACTTTTTCTCATGAATTACATAACATAATTTCACCGGCTCATATTTATTAACAACCCTCATAATTCTATAGGCTTCTATAAATGACATGCATTTCTACTTATTTCGACGACATTATTCTACTTAACAACCCTCACAATCCACGATGAAATCCATAGCACACATGCTCCACACTTCCTTCTGGCACCTACAATGCATTATAACAAGCCTTCCGGCTTCTGCCTCGGGGGCTTTCACCTGGCTGGCACAGCCAAGACTTACTGACGACATCGCAATCTCTCTTTTCATTATCATTTCCACCAGTAATAACATTTCAAGTCCTGTACATCTTGGTGCTTACCAGGCGTGAATCGAAAATAAGGAACTATGAGCCTTGACAACAACTCGTTCTTAACTATCATTTGCCGGCCGTGCACAAAACATCCCTAGTGTGGAGACCCGACCATCTGCAGATATAAAACCTTGGTGAAATTCCCCATCCTAGCCTGACTCCACCCTACGAACTCTCTCACTTCAGATAAGGGTCCAATGCCGGCATCAATTAATCCTCGCCTTAGACTCGTCGCACTAACAACTACGCTAACTGTGCCATAACCTTCCCCACTGCTACTGCAATTTCTGCCCGCTCCAGCTCCTTGCAACAAATGAGTCTGTCTAGTAATGAGGGTTGCTGAATGAGCCACTTTTTCTTTAGGGATCTACCACCACATTCGCCTTCCCTGAGTGGTACAAAATTTCACAATCATAATCCTTCACCAGTCTAGCCACCTTCTTTGCCTCATGTATCAACTCCTCTCTGAGTGAAAAGTATTTTAAAACTCCTGTGGCCAGTAAGATTTGTATCTTCTCTCCATATAAGTAGTGTCTTCAGATCTTAAGAGTAAAAACCACTGCTGCTAACTCCAAGTCGTGTGTGGGATAAATTCTGTTCATGCTTCTTTAGCTCACTTGAAGCGTAAGCAACTACTCTGCCCTACTGCATTAGTACGCATCCAACCCCTTCTTGGATTGCATCTGTAAATGACAAAACTACCTAATCCATCTGGTACTATAAACACTGTGGGCTTGAAACCAACCTCTACTTGAGATCTTGGAAACTGCTCTCACAAGCCTCATTCCAACGAAAGGGGCTCCCTTTCGGGTCAACTGAGTCAATGGGCAGCTATATACGAGAGAAGTCCCTACAAATCGTTATAGTAGCCAGCTAACCGCAAGAAACTGCACACCTCACTGACTGTGGTTGGACGAGCCCAACTCGTAACTGCCTCAATCTTTGCAGGGTCCACAGAGACACCTTCTTCCGATACGACATGCCCTAGAAATGACACTCGCCTCAACCAAAACTCACATTTGGAAAAATTAGCATACAGCTTATTGGCCCTCAACGTCTCCAAAACTTTCTGCAAATGCTCCTTATGTTCGGCCTCTGTCTTGGAATAAACCAAGATGTCGTCAATAAAAATAATCACGAAGGTGTCGAGGAATTCCTTGAATACCCTATTCATCAAATCCATGAACACTGCTGGAGCATTCGTTAGTTTGAATGACATCACTATGAACTCATAATGCCCATACCTCGAACGAAAAGCCGTCTTGGGTATGTCACTGTCCTTTATCCTCAGCTGATGGTTTCCTGACTGGAGATCAATCTTTGAGAATTCCGTAGCTCCCTGCAACTGGTCGAACAAGTCATCAATCCTATGAAGGGGATATTTATTCTTAACGGTCACCTTGTTCAACTCTCTGTAATTAATGCACAGACGTAACGATCCATCCTTCTTTTCACAAAAAAAAAAAATAGGTGCACCTCATGGTGAAATGCTAGGGCATATGAAACTCTTGTTCAATAATTCCTACAATTGGACCATCAGTTCCCTCAACTTTATTGGTGTGTATGGAGCCTTCGAAATAGGGGTCGTGCCTGGCTCCAACTCAATAGCAAAATCTATCTCCCACTGTGGGGGCGGTCCGGAAAGATCCTCTGGGAAAATGTCTGGAAAATCTCCCACTACAGGCTTTGAAGTCAAGGTGACTTCTGCCCTTCTAGTGTCAAACACACTGGCCATAAAGCCCTAGGCTCCTTGGTCAAACAGTTTACTGGCCTTTAATGCTGAAATCACTTTGGGTAGGACCACAATTCCAACCCCTTTAAACATAAAACTGGCTCCTATAGAAGGGTTAAAGATGACCTCCTTACGGGAGCAATCTATGCTGGCATGATTAGCAGCTAACCAATCCATGCCCAATATCACATCAAAATCACGCATATCTAAAATTATCAAGGTTACATCTAATGCGCGATTTGCTATCTCTATCTGACATGTTTTTATCTTTTCTGTAGCTAACATGATCTCTCCTGATGGATGGAAATGGACAGTGCAAATGGCAAAGGTTCTGACTCTAACATGGCATGTCTTACAAATATAGCAGATATAAACGAATGCGAAGAGCCAGAGTCAAACAAAACTCACCCAAAATGGGAAGTATACCTATCACCATTGAGCCTGACTTCTCGGCCTCACGTCGAGTGGTAGAAAACACCCTACCCTGCTGCTGTTGACAACTCGGGCCTCCCTAAAACGAGCTTATGGGCTGGCCCCTATGTTTAGGCGCGTTCCTCCTTAGGCATCTCTTTGACATATGCCCCTTCTAGCCACATCGAAAACAGGCCCCAGAGCCAGCTAGGCAACGTCCCCAGTGTTGCTTACCACAAGTAATACATATCGGCCTATCCTCCCTGCCAGTCACAACTTGGGAACCCTGCTGTCCCCACTGACGTGAAGCATTCACTGTGTTCTGGTTCCTCTGCTGATGCTTAGGAACCTTGGGCTCAGCCTTCCTTTTCTGACCTGCAGAGGTCCCAAACCCGAGCGACCTTCTGTATTCTTCTCCCACCGAGGAGTCAGCATCAATCCTCACGGTGGCTCGCAATGCCGCAACATACGTCTTGAGGTCCAAGGCATATACCATATCTCACGATCCACTCCTCAAACCCTGGATGAATCTTTCTGTCCTCGCTGCCTCGGTGGCTACTAATTCAGAAGCAAAGTGGGACAGCTTATCAAATTCCTGCTCATACTTCTCCATCGACATAACTCCCTGCCTCAAGTTCAAGAATTCAGCCTGATTGTTATACCGGGTGTTGGCCGAAAAGTACTTCTAATAAAAACGCTCCTTGAACTACTCCCAAGTTACAAGTTCACCACCAGTATCAATCATTTCTCTACTGAACACCACCAGATTTCTGCGTTATCAGTCAACATGAAATCTGCGCATTGAAGCTTATGCTCCTTTGGGCACCTCATAAAATGGAAAATCATCTCGATAGATGACAACAACATCTCTACTTTAGTTGGGTCCCCCAACCACCCATCAAAGGAGCGGGACTCAAACTTCCTGAAATCCCTCAAATGCTTAACCTCAAGAGATAGGCGCTGCATGTCTCTATTCTGCGGTTGGGTCTGTTGTAACTACTCGGGTGGCACTGTTCTTCCTCAGCCTGGGTCTGGGTAGTCTATAACGACCTAGGACTCAAGTTAGGCCGTTACTAAATACATACATGCATGAAACTTAAAACGATACCCTTTTTATGGTGAAATAAATGCTAAATAAATAAGGTAAATTCAAAAGTCCTTCATTAAATTCAAATATTAAAACAAACAATAGGATACCCATAAATCATAAATGATAATAAATAAGTCTAAAAATAATTCTTAATAGTAAGTTTCAAACATCAAAACTGAAAGTTGAAAAAAAACATGAAAAGAAATCTAAATATCATGAGTAGAAGCATAAAACTAGTCCCAGTGGCTCAATCACAAATTCTGTTTGTCAATTGCTGGTGCATCTCTACCTTTACCTGAAACAACAACATGAGAAAGAAAGAGTATAAAATACTCAGTAAGTAACCCCACTACTAGGGTTAGGCTAGACACCTATGTCCT
Organism: Benincasa hispida; assembly: GCF_009727055.1. NCBI lineage: Eukaryota > Viridiplantae > Streptophyta > Magnoliopsida > Cucurbitales > Cucurbitaceae > Benincasa > Benincasa hispida. The sequence continues at coordinate 61,740,945 of NC_052360.1, read as the reverse complement.
CTAGATGCCTACCTCTGGTGGAATATATAAACTGCTCTAGTCCTCATGGGATACTTACATACATGAAAAACTAGTTTCTATCCTACTGTAGTTAAGTATGCCCACTACCTCTGGTGAATCCCGAAGGAAACACAACCCCTAGTGAATCCCGAAGGAAACACAATCCCTGGTGAATCCCGAAGGAAACACAATATCTGTTGAATCCCGAAGGAAACACAATCTGGTGAATCCAAAAGGAAACACAATCTGGTGAATGCCGAAGGAAACAAAATTTGGTGAATCCCGAAGGAAACACAATCTGGTGAATCCCGAAGGAAACACAATACCTAGTGGGCATCTAACTAATCAGTAAAGACATAATCATAGTCTCAACATCAAAATTATCACAATATGGTTTTATAACATATATATACACCTCAACATCATGGCTATACAACATGCATATACACCTCAATATCCTCATATCAAATACAATCTCAGTGAATCAAGTATCATCTCTTACTAGCATGCAAGTATCTACGCGCACAAATAAATCTTTCAGATTCTCATACAAGAACATATATCGGTCATACTATACTATCCGTTTATCATGCTATCGTTCTGTTCTGATATTCATCTATTATGCTAGCATATATCTAATCTCTGGCCCGTGGGCAGTTTCAGTAGTAAGATTACTTACCTCGATACTAGATTTAGATATCGATCCAAGCAACAGTCTTCAATAATCAATCTTCGAATTCAATTCCCCAACGAAGCCTGAGCAATAACCACCCTCAAGATTCCAATCTCCAAATTCTTCCTTCAATTAGACACTGCTTCCAACTTTTAATCCTCTTCTCCCATAAAATTTTCAATTCACAAAGAATTTAACTCACCCCTTCCACAATGAAATTAATTCTTGACATTAATTTCAAATTAAATTTGTATGACATTAAAAGTCCAATTTCCATAACTTCGCTCCAATTAAACCATTAAATTGAAACACTTCTTCCTTCCAAAATGAAATTAATTCCTGCCATTAATTTCCAAATTGAATAATTTCAACGTTAATCCATTAATTTTCAAATTGAATAATTTCAACGTCAATAATTAAATTCCCACAATTACACTTAAGTCCAAAAATTCCAAAAATGCCCTTAATTAATAAAAATTAATGAAATTGCATAAATAATAAAAATTCCGGGGTGTTACACAGTCTGTCTTGCCATCGTGCTACGGATCAGCTCCTGCAATTTTCCCATTAGGGAGGATGCAACAGCTTCACTAATTCTCGCTTCCATTGCCTTCTCATCGACTTGGGCCATAGGCGGATTTGGAGCTGTCAGGACAATCTGGCTACTTTCTGCTCCCTTTTCTTACACTCCTTCTCTAACGGTCTTTCTTGTTCTAGGTTTAGGTTTCATGTCCTGTCATGAACTCATAAATTAACTATCTATTTCTTGGTCTTTCTCAAAAATCATGCTATTAAAACATTACATCACTCATGTCATATATGTATTGAAACTTTCATTAGTATGACATACTTGGCGATGGTGAGGGATCCGTTACTGGACCATAGGGATTATCTAGACTTAGGTAGTAAATCAGTCTACAGAACCCAAAACATGGGCTCTGATACCAACTGTAACAACCCGACCCCCTAGGACTTAAGTTAGGCCGTTACTGAATACATGCATGCATGGAACTTAAAACGAAACTCTTTTATGATGAAATAAATGTTAAATAAATAAGGTAAGTTCAAAAGACTTTCAATAAATTCAAATATTAAAAACAACAATAGGGTACCCATAAATTGTAAATGATAATAAATAAGTCTGAAAATGATTCTTAATAGTAAGTTTCAAACATCAAAACTGAAAGTTAAGAAAAACAAGAAAAGAAATCTAAATCTCATGAGTGGAAGCAAAAAACTAGTCCCAGTGGCTCGATCACGAATTTCGCTTGTTCATCGCCGATGCATCTCTACCTTTACCTGAAACAACAACATGAAAAAAATGAGTATAAAATCCTCAGTAAGTAACCCCACTACTGGGTTCAGGTTAGGCATCTATCCCTCTAGATGCCTACCTCTAGTAGAATATATAAACTGTCCTAGTCCTAATGAGACACATACATACATGGAAAAACTTATTTCTATCCTACTATAGCTAAATATGCCCACTACGTCTGCTGAATCTCGAAGGAAACGCAATATCTGATGAATCCCAAAGGAAACACAATATCTGGTGAATCCCGAAGGAAACACAAACTGGTGAATCCTGAAGGAAACACAATATCTCGTGAATCTCGAAGGAAACACAAACTGGTGAATCCCGAAGAAAACACAAACTGGTGAACCCAGAAGGAGCACAAACTGGTGAATTCCGAAAGAAACACGATCTGGTGAATCCCGAAGGAGACACAAATCTGGTGAATCCCGAAGGACACATAAATCTAGTGAATCCCGAAGGACACACAAATCTGGTGAATCCCGAAGGAGACAAAAACTGGTGAATCCCGAAGGAAACACAAATCTAGTGAATCCTGAAGAAAACACAAACTGTTGAATCCCGAAGGAGACACAATTTGGTGAATCCCGAAGGAGACACAATCTCTAATAGGCATCTAGCTAATCAGTAAAGACACTATCATAGTCTTAACATCAAAACTATCACAACATGGTTCTATGACATACATATACATCTCAACATCCTCATATCAAATATAACCTCATGGAATCAAATATCACTTCAAGCTAGCATTCAAGTATCTACGTGCACGAATAAATTTTTCAGATCTCATACAAGAACATACATCGGTTATATTATACTATCAGTTTATCATGTTGTCATTCTGCCATAACTTTCATCTATCATGCTAGCATACATCCAGTGCCTGGCCCGTGGGCAGTTCCAGTAGTAAGATTACTTACCTTAAATTTGGTCACAATTTAATCCAAGTAATTAACCCTCTTACAACTCTTGGAAGGCTTTGAATCCACCCTATAACATACATTACAAATATTAATTTAGCACCCGTGGTCCAAAAATAACAAATCCAAAGTTCTAAACTCATCTTTGGGGTCTAAATCCAATTAACCAAATTATTTAAAGATCTTCAATTTAACTTTACCCAAATCGAAAATCCACAGATAATCTCGGATAGCCAACAAAACCAGTCCAAATAAGACCCTGACATAAGAATGCAACCAAGTTTTAAAATTAAAACAAAGGCCTAATCACACATACTCCAAGTACTGCCAAAAAATCTGAGTAAACTCACCAAAGGTGTGATATGAGGCACATCAAATCTGCTAAAACAATTCCAACTTCACCTAACAACACCTTAATACCTTCAAGAACATGAATCCAAAGTTGACACATAGAGGCCTCAATCGATTGGTGTCAAAAGCAAACGGGCAATCAATAATAAAAAAAATAAATAATAATAATAAAAAAAAACAGAGAGGGGGGGTTTGGTCACGCATGAGGGAGAAGGGGGTTTGAGAGGGTTATAAAATAATAATAATAATAATAAACTAAAAAGGAAATAAATATAAACTATATTTTATTCTTTTCCTTATTTCACTTTATACTATTAAATTTCTTTCCTTCCCAAATTGAAATTAATTCCTGTCATTAATTTCCAAGATCAAAAATTAAATTCCCGCACCTACACTAGAAATCCAAAATTCCAAAAAAAATGCCTTCCAATAATAAATATTACTGAAATTACATTAATAATAAAAATTCGGAGTGTTACACATAGGGTGCAAGACGGAGTTCACGCCTACTCGATTTAGGGATAGGAGAAAGGTTGTCTCTCAAGTACTGAATCCAGGTGTTGAATAAGGGGCCCTACCCTCTCATTGGGCTAAGAGAGTTTGGTTTAGTGATTGGATCACAAACCAGTTGTTCATTAGAAGATCAGTAGGGACTTGAGGAATAAAACGTAATCTCGGGGGTAAAACAGATATTTGACCCAGCCGTTATTACGAACAACTTGTGAATGATCGACTTGCTGATTATGATTAAATCATGTGAACATAATATATCTACAGTGAGGGGAGTGCAACTATGGGCTTTAGTAGAGTGACCCATTAGTTAACGAATGAGAATTAATTTGGTCTAATGAGTTTAGCCAATTAATGTCGGATCATTGGAGCTCATGATCTGTAGGCCCACGAGGTCCCCCTACTAGCTCGTAACAGATTAGCTCTAGAATAGCGTGATAAGTTAATTTGAAACGTTCAAATTAGAATTAAGGGAATTAGTAATTATATGAGATATAATTATATGTTTAATTTTAGAATTAAAAGGAATAGGAGAAATTTATATATTTAAAATATGATTTAAATATATAAAGATGGATATATGTTAAAATTAATTTAATATTTGATATTAAATTAATTAAGTTTTATTTAATAATTAATTTACGAAATTAATTAAAATTTTCATTTTAAAATCAAAATAGATTTAATGAAATCAATTTCGATTTTTTGAGATAAAATATGAAAAAGAAAAAGAAAACAAAACACTTAAAGGGAAAATGAAGATTTTCCATTATCCATCTTTTGAAGTAGCTCACACAAGAAGCAATATCTTTGCCTTGTCTTCTCCAAGCATGAGCTGCAACTCATGCAACTCTTTTCTTTGCATGTTGTTCTACAATATAATAAAAAGATTGGAGTGAAAATCGGGCACGCAATCTATAGAGATTTTGAGAGAAATTTTGGTTTGAAGAAAAAGTTCTTCAGCTGATTTTCTGTAGTTAGCATTTCTTCTTCTACCCTTGATTCAAGCTTGTTTTGAGTCCTACAACTCAATCTAGAGCACCAAGACAATAGTGGGGAAGAACTTGAGGTGGTCTACAACAAGATTTGGAGAAGATAGCAGCTAGTGAAGGAGCTTTGAAGAAGTTCTACAAGAGGTATGTCTTGAAACTTAATTTTTACTACAAAAGCATGCTTTATATTTTGCCAAAATTAGTGAACTTGAGTGCTTAGATGATCCTTTTGCTTCTGCTACTGTTGACACAATCCTTCAATTGGTATCAGAGCATCAAATAAGCATTCAATATGATTTAATTTGGGTTTGGAGGTTGTTTTATATGAGAAATATGAAACTGGTGCACTGATATGGTTTTCTGAGTTTTGGCTGTTTAATTCTCTTTAATTTCTCATTTAAATTTGTAATTGGCTCTTGTTTGATGAGCATATAGAGGCAAGTTAATACTGTTCTATAGGATCTGAAAATGGCGGATCACACTTACAAGAATTACTAAGTTGTTAGTAAAGATCTTAACCGAAAACGATAAGGAATAAGAGTTATTCTGGAGACAATAGGAATAAGGGTTATTCCAGAGATAGTGTTTGATCAAAATTGTTTGTTTTAGTGAAAGAGTATATGATTGTCCCTCAATAGCACATATTCTGACTCACTAAAATATCGTTGTAAATAAATAATGGTTATGGGTATATACTTTTTGCTAAAACTTGACTTTGGATTTAGTTACAATTTGCTATTTAGAATTTGTTTGAATTTTATCAGCATGTCAAATACTTCTAGAACACTCGCTTATGATATTATTAACAAAAAAAATCAAATCAACAAATAAATTACTAGCGGTTGATTACACCAACAGAGTTTTAACAAAGAATTGTCCTCTATCTCACAACTCATCTAAAATTATGAATTATGTAGATGAGAATGCTAAATTCGAACAACAAGATAAATATGATTTACTTGTTATCGAAGCATGTTTAGTGGAAAACGATAAAATTTGGATAATTGATTCAGGTGTAGCTAATCATGTATGTACTATCTCACAGGAAACAAGTTCCTGGAGACAGTTGACAGAAGGTGAAACAATCTTTAAGGTAGGGACCGGGGAGATTGTTTCAGCCAAAGCAGTGGGAGATATGAAGTTATTTATAGGAGATAAGTACATTTATCATAAAAATGTATATTATATTCTTTCTATGAAAAGGAATCTAATTTCTGTCTCTTGTTTGCTAGAACAAAATTATAAAGTTTATTTCAAAAATGATGATATGTTCATCAAAATAGGAAATAAACAGATTTGCTCTGCAAAATTAGAAAATAACTTGTATATGCTAAAACCAACTTTGGTCAAAGCTGTCTTGAACATAGAGATGTTTAAAACTGTTGGGACTTATAAGAAAAGGAAGATTTCTCCAAATGCCTATCTTTGGCACTTGAGACTGAGTCACATAAATCTCAACAAGATTGAGAGATTGGTTAAGAACGGTCTTTTAAAAAAGTTGGAAGACGGATTCATTACCATCATGTGAGTCCTATCTTAAGGGTAAAATGACAAAAAGAACTTTTTTTAGAAAAGCTCTTAGAGCCAAAGAACCCCTAAAGCTGATTCACTCAGACCTTTGTGGGCCTCTAAATGTTAGAGCAAGAGGAGAGTTTGAATATTTCATCAGTTTTATAGATGATTATTCTAGGTATGGGAATATTTACCTAATGCACCAAAATTCTGAAACTTTTGAAAAGTTCAAAGAGTATAAGGCTGAGGTTGAGAACCAATTAGGTAAAAAGATTAAAACACTTCAATCCGATCGAGATGGTGAGTATATGGACATAGAATTCTAGAACTACTTAGTAGAACATGGAATTCAGTCTCAACTCACAGCCCCTGGCACACCTCAGAAGAACGGTGTGGCAGAAAGGAGAAACAGAACCATGTTGGAAATGGTTAGTTCCATGATGAGTTCTGCTCAGTTATCAAATTCTTTTTGGGGACATGTAGTTGAGACTGCGGTGTATATTTTGAACATGGTTCCCTCGAAAATTGTTTCTGAAACACCTTACGAGATCTGGAGAAGACGTAAAGGAAATCTATATTACTTCAAGATTTGGGGTTGTCCAGCACATGTATTGGTGCAAAATCCTAAAAAGTTTGAATACCGTTCAAAAGTATGCCTATTTATATGCTACCCAAAAGAAACTAAAGGTGGTCTCTTTTATTATCCTCAAGAAGATAAAGTGTTCGTATCGACAAATGCAACCTTCCTAGAAGAAGATTACATAAGAACCATCAACCTCGCAGTAAGCTAGTAATAGAAGAAATGTCCAGAGAAACGAAAAATGTATCAATAAGAGTTGTTGATCGAACAGGTCCTTCAACTAGAGTTGTTGATAGAGCAGGTCCATCAACAAGAGTTGTTGATGAAAATGATACTTCACATCCTTCTCAAGAGTTGAGAATGCCTCGTTGTAGTGGGAGGATTGTGCAATAACCTAACCGGTACATGGGTTTAATTGAAATTTAAGTCATCATACCAGATGATGGTTTAGAGGATCCATTATCTTTTGATCAAGCAATGAACGATGTGGACAAAGACCAATGGATTAAAGCCATGGACCTTGAAATGGAATCTATGTATTTCAATTCTGTCTGGGATCTTGTAGATCAACCTGAAGAGGTAAAACTTATCGGTTGCAAATGGATCTACAAGAGAAAACAGACCAAGCTGGTAAGGTACAGACCTACAAAGCAAGACCTATGGCAAAAGGGTTTACCCAAAGAGAGGGTTAGATTTTGAAGAAACCTTCTCTCTAGTTACCATGATAAAGTCTATTAGAATACTCTTGTCTATAGCCACATTTTATGATTATGAAATATGGCAAATGGATGTCAAGGCAGCTTTTCTGAATGGCTATCTTGAAGAGAATATTTATATGTCTCAACCATAAGGGTTTATACAGCAGATTCAAGAGAAAAAAAAGTTTGCAAGCTTAATCGATCCATTTATGGATTAAAACAAGCTTCTAGATCCTGGAATATGAGATTTGACATTGCGATCAAATCTTATGGCTTTGAACAAAATATGGACGAACCCTGTGTCTACAAGAAAATCGTCAACAAAACTGTCGCTTTTCTGGTGTTGTATATTGATGATATTTTACTCATTGCGAATGGGGTAGAATATCTAGCTGACGTTACGATAACCCTTCACAGATCGCTCGTAAGTACAACTAGGACAATTTACCGTTTTTTCCATATAGTTACATTCAACTCCTTAAGTACCACTGATCCCTCTCATGAACAATACATCATAGTCCTACTATGAGTGGACACCTTTCGGGCCATGAGAAAGTGTGTGGTGTCACGTCATTCAAGCCCCCGAATCAATCCTTAAGGGAGTAATCTATCTACTTACCCCTACTTTAAGGAAGGAGTGAATTCCATCTTGTGTAGCTGACGTTTCTAGCTCCCCAATCAGATGAATCCCCAAACTGATAGGTTTGAGTCGGCAATCTGGCCACTCGCACCCATGCAAATCCAAAGGAATCTTGCCCTCATAGACAGGGAGTTCCCACACTCACTCAGGATTAAGGTCATGTTACCTCATGAATCATCCTAGTGAAATGAAAGTCTCTGTCATGAACGGCGTTATATAAGGGACTAAACACTTCGTGGTCCAGTCTTATACAACTCCTTTGTATAGGACCCACCCAGTCCGCATGTCTCACATGAATGATCGGATTAGCCCATCTGTAGCATGTCCCAACACTTGTAACTATCTACAAAGCAGGTCGTATGCGTAGTGTCACCAGGATAAGGTTTCCCTCCTATATTCATATACTTAAGACATGATCCACTTGTATGTCTCCATATACATGCTTAAGTAACACGCAAACCAGGATCTTAGTTATTGGTTTGTGGCAAATGCAAAATAACAATATCTCATATTTTATTGACAAGAGTGAAGAAAATATCTCATATTATTACATCAAAGCATTGTTTCATTCAGCATGTTTCAAAACTACAGCTCTACAGAGTTTAGAAGGCAGTCAACACCCAAACACATTCTGTCCCCCCCCTCCCCCCCCCCCCCAATATCATGATATTGCTTTCCATAGATCTACTATTTTATTTAAATGTATGCATAAAAAACTAGAGTTTTGATCTATTGTATAGGATTTGAATTCTTTTAGCTATTTATTTATTTTTTTTAGTTTAATATTATAGGTTGGAATGAACATTTGGGTTGTACTTGATCTTTTTATTTTAATATTATAAGTTTGGACTATTTGGACTCAAAAAATAATATCTAGACTATCATTTTCATCTATTTGTACTGCTTGGACTATTTAAAATATTGTTTGGACTATTTAAAACAAAAAGCAAACTTTTTGGACTGGAAAATAGACTTTGGATTATCTTTTGGACTAATGTTGGATTGGATTATTAGTATTAACATATTTTTTTTTGTCAACTTTGACAATTGTAAGGATTTGAGTAAATACATTGATGCTTCGTGAATATTTAGTCATTCTTGAATCTAGAAATGATGGGGACAATGACATTGACATAGAACTTGATGAATTATTTGAAAACGATAGAAGTGCAAAATATGATCTTGAGTTGGTACCATCAGAGATGTTCACCCAAATAGATTGGGACATTACTAATTCAACCTATGAATGAAGATCAACATTGGAGGAAATGAGTAGATGTATAGATAATTCTAGTTTAATACAAAAAGGATAGATATTTGACACTAAAGAAGATCTACAACTGGCATGACAAAACACTATAAGATTTTCGTAGTAGAATCGAACCAATATATTTGGTATGTGAGATGCAAACAATGGAAGGATGGTTGTCATTAGAGATCACGGGCATGTTGGCATAAAACTCATGGGATGTTTGAAATTACTAGACTTGAAGGGGAGTACTCATGTTTGTACTCAGAATTGACACATGATCATTCACAACTCGATTCAAATTTTATGAGTATTGAAATCCAAAATATAGTTAAAGCTGATCCTGGGGTTTTTGTGGCCTTACTCCAAGAAGTAATTAAAAAAAATATAAGTATGGTGTTAATTTTAGACGAGTGTGGCAAGCCAAGAGAAAAACATTGATTATTGTGTTTGGTGATTAAGAGAAATCATATTTAGAGCTTCCGTATTAGTTAAATGTTGTTGTGCATTACAGTCCTAGAACACAATCATATTGGTATTTTCTTCCATCTAATGTGTCAGGTACGACTATTTTTGGTCGAGTTTTTTGGTCCTTCAGTCCTGCATGAAAAAGGTTTAAATATTGTAGATCATTAATTCAGAGTGATGGAACTCGTCTGTACGGAAAGTATAAGAGAAAATTACTGACCGCCTTTTCTATTAATGCAAACAGGCATATATTTTCCCTTGCTTTTGCTATTATTGAAGGAGAGAACTAATCCAATTGGTCACGATTTCTGTGAGCATTGCATGAATATGTTACCCAACGATATGATATTTGCTTGACTTCTGATAAACATAAGGGCATTCTCGCTACAATTAAAAATGAGGAAATAGGTTGGTGTGAACCTAAAGCACACCACGATAATGTCTTCGTCATATTGCTAGTAATTTCAATACAAAATACAAATCGAAGCAACTGAAAGATTTTGTGTTTAAGGTAGGAAATCAACACCAAAAGCGCAAGTTCATTAGGTGCGTGAAAGAGTTGAATCAATTGAACCCTGAGTGCTTTAAATATTTTTCTAGTATTGACTTGAAAAAATGGACATAATCACATGATGATGGGTACTGCTATGTGTGGATGACAAGCAATGCAACTGAATGTATGAATGGGATTTTCAAAGGTGTTAGAATGCTACCAATTACTTCTTTGGTTAAGCTAAAATTCTATCACACAATACTATAATTTAAACATCGAAGACAAAAGATAAGCGAAGCACTCGATCGTGGGGACATGTATACAGAATATGTCATGAGAAAGATTAAGAGGTGGAAAAACCGAGCATCTGCACATACAGTGACATTTATTGACAGAGAAACCCAAACTTTTGAAGTACAAACTGGCATAAGTATGAGTTATCCCTATAAAAGTCAACATACATAAGTTGTGAGCTTGAAAGAAGGGGCTTGTTCTTGTAATAAATGGCAGCCATTCAAGTATCCATGCTCTCATGTAATTGCAGTTTATAATTACATACATTTGACATGCCTATCGGAGTTAATGTTCTAAATCGAGTGTATCTTGTAGTTTGTAAAGATAAATTATATATCTAATAAAATAAGAGATATTTTATTAATGATTATACTGCATTAAATCAATCCAATAAACTAAGATCCAATGTTATTTTATGAAACTTAAACATGTATGTGGAGACATACAGGTGGATCAAGTTTAAGTGATAACCTAAACGGTCTGTAGTAGATGGATAAGGTTTGGTACCTTATCCTTGTGACATGACGAACACGTCCTACTTTGTAGATGATACAATTCTTTTAAAGTGCTACAAATGATTTGATCCTAATTGTTCATATAGAGACATGCGGGCGGGGGTATTCTATATAAAGAGTTTGTATAAGACTAGACAGTGAAATGAATAGTCTCTCTATATAACACCATTGCTAAACGAGACTTACATTTCACTAGATGACCGTAGATGACTTGACCTTAATCCTGAATGAGTTGTGAACTCCTGCTATGAGGGCAATCCTTTGATTTGTATGAGTAAAAGTGGCCTTGTTAGCTGACTCAACAAGCCTACAATTTTGGTGACTTGTCCGAGTAAAGAGCTGGGAATACAACTACACAAGATGAAATTCACTCCTTTCCCAACTTTGGGGAAAGTAGATAAAGTGCTCCCTTAATAGCTGATTCCGAATCTTGAATATTGAGGTCTCAACCTCTCACTAGCCCGAGAAGTGTTAGTTTATAGCTGGACTATAAACTGTTTGTTCATTAGAGAGATCAATTGTATTTAAAGAGTTAGATATAACTACATGGGTAAAACGGTATTTTAACCCAGCTATAGTTATGAGCAATTTATGAAGAGTCGACTAGTTGTTGATTGGTTATGTCCGTGGACACAGAAATAAATCTACAGTGCGAATAGTGCAACTATCGATCTTTGGTGAAGTGACCGATAGTTAATGAAAATTGATTAATTTAATTAAAGATTTTAATTAATTAATCTTATATCATTGGAGTTTCTAATCTGTAGGTTCATAAGGTCTCCTTGTTAGCTCACTAAAGAATATATAAGAGGAATGGTTTGAACTATTCAAATCAATTGCATATTAATGAGATTAATATAATATGGTTAATTATAGATGTGATCTATAATTAAGAGAGAAAAATATTTGAATAAGATTCAAATATTAAAGAGATGTATACATATAAATATGTGATAATTATATGTTGATCAATTCTATATTAAATATGATTTAATATAGTCCTTTAATTGATTAATTAATGGTTAATAATTAATTAATTAATTTTTAAGAAGTAGAGATAAATAAACATGTGATGTTTATTTATTTATTAAATAATTATGCATATTAAATTGGATTTAATATATATGAATATTTATTTATTGGACTAATTAATTAAATATAAGTTATTTGATTAAATTAGAACTAGAGTAGAAATAGGAAAGACTAGGAGAAGGGGGTCACCCCTCCTCTCTATAAATAGGTCTTCATGGCTCATGTTTGTGATACAGTTGAATTGGAAATTTTGAATCTCAGTCTCCTACTACTTCTTCAAAATCTTTCTTCTTTTCTCTACTACTTCTTTCTCTTCCAAGTCTTGGAGGCCACACATCCAATTCTTGGTATCCTAGACAATAACAAGGTTTCACTTACGGTGATGTCCCTTGGTCATTGAAGAGACATTCCAGGGAAGATGCAGAGAGAATCATGAAGAATTTGGGAATCTACAAAGATAAATTTTAGATCTTCCCTCTTTTCTTCTCTTAAATGCATGCTAATCTTGATTGTTTATCCATTATCTTACTATTTTTATACCAAATTTTGTTTATGTAAAATCGAAAACAAAATTATAAGATGAACACATACTTCCGCTTGAGATTCGATCCATTCAATACCCACCTCTTATTGATGAATGATACAAATTGTCACATTCAAGCGATGTTATTGTTGGATCGACACCAGCACGCAACGGAAGAAATCGGGATCCATAAGCATTCTAATTCATTAATTTTGGTTGAAAAGAAACATGCTAAAAACAGAGTATAATGAATTTCATGAACATACCTTGGCCGAACTAACAAAATCTCCATTTCCAACTGCAAAATTCTCCAAATCCTTGTGTAAACCAACACAAGATCTTTCTTACTATCCTCTTGGTGCTCTAAATTGAGTTGTGAGACTCAAAATAAGTTGGAATCAAAGGGAATATGGAGAAAGCTCACTGAACATAACCCATTTAAGAACACCTTCTTCATCCAAATTTTTCAGCAAAAATTCAGTCGATTCTCCCTGTCTTTCTTCACTCCAATCTCTTCAATATATTGCAAACTATCATGCAAAGAGATGTGTTGCATGGGATGCAGCTCATGCTTGGAGTAAACCAAAGAAGTAGGTGGTAGATTCCTTGTGAGCAAGTTAAAAATGACTTGAAAAACCCATTTTTCAAGTTTTGTGTAATTTTTTCACTTTCCAAAAATCCAAATTTTATTTTAAAATAATATTTTATTTCTAAAATCAAAATTTATTAATTTTATAAATTAATTTCAAAAATTAATTTTCTAATAAAATTAATAAATAATTTAAATAATTCTAATTAATTTAATATCTACTATTAAATTAATTTTTACACAAATTCATCTTCATATATTTAAATCATATTTAAATATATTTTCTTCAATTCCGTTTGATTCTAGTTTGAACGTTTCAAATTAACTTATCACGCTACTCTAGAGCTAATCCATTTCCGAGCTAGTAGGGGAACCTCATGGACCTACAGATCATGGGCTCCAACGATCCGAGATTAATCGGCTAAACTCATTAGATCGATCTAACCCACATTCATTAACTAATGGGTCACTTCACTAAAGCCCATAGTTGAACTCCCTTCACTTTAGATATATTATGTCCACTCGATATAACCATAATTAGTAAGTTAACACTTCACAGGTTGTTCGTAATAACGGTTGGGTCAAATCTCTATTTTACCCCCTGAAATTACCTTCTGTTCCTTAAGTCCCCACTGATTCCCTAATGAACAATTGTTTTATGATCCAATCACAAAACCGAGTCCCTCTCATGCCAAATGAGAGGGCGGGATCCCTTGTTCAAGTCCTAGAATCAGCACTAAAGGGAACAACCTCTCTACTATCCCTGGAGCGGGTAGGAATGAATTCCCTCTTGCACTCTATGTCCCCAGCTATCTATTCAGTCTTACCCCTGAAATGGCAGTCATATTGGATCGACGCTGTTGAGTGAACCCTCACCTATGCAAATCTAAGGACAATCTCAGATAAACAGGAGTTCATAGTTAGCTCAGAATTAAGGTCAAGTTACCTAGGTCAACGCTTTGAAATAGTCAATCTTAAACAGTAAACAATATTATAAAGTAAGAGTGATTCATTTCTTGGTCCGATCTTGTACAAACTCTTTTGCACAAGTACACCCTCACTTCTCATGTCCAACATGAACGAATTAGGATCATTTCGTTTGTAACACTTTACAACTCCTTGTAACAACTATAGAGCAAGTCGTATCCAATAGTGTTACCAAAATAAGATACCCAACCTTATCCATGTACTGTAGATCATTTTGACTATTTACTCGAACCTGATCCACCTTTATGTCTCCACATAAAGTTCAAGTACTCATCCAACAATCAAGGGACTTTTAGGTTTATTGGATTTCTATTCAAGCAATAGATCTATTCAATAACACCTTTATTGAATTTTCAGAATAAGCTCCATTGTTTACATACCATGAGTTTTTGGACATAAAACCCAACAGTTATGAAGGTCACTTCCATCTAATACAACACCCAGATTATTGGCCAGAATTATCATTTACAGAAGTTCGTCCAAATGTGGATTTACTAAAAGAGCAGGGTTGCCCAAAGAGTACGTGAATTCATAATGAAATGGATTTGAGAGAGACTAGCCAAAAAGCTCGATTTAGAATTTGCAAGGGAGGAGAACATAACAAGCATACTTGTCTACAATGTACACTAGGTGCTTCCTCTTTAGGCCACTGATGATTTTGTTATGTAAGGGACTTTTTTTATGTAATTGATTTATGTAATGGATTTCGTTATGTAATTCGAATTTGTTATGAAATGGATTTTGTTATGTAATTTCAATTTGTTATGCAATGGATTTTGTTATGTAATTTGAATTTGTTATATACTAGATTTTTTTATGTAATAGACTTTCTTATAGAATTGACTATATTTATATGTGTTTATACTCTTTCAATGTTTGTGCATCATGGATCCTAGTCCTTATATTGTTCACAATCGATATGAGATAGTTCTTCTATTGTAGTTTTGGGCTATCGAAGAAGGAAGGCAGCTGCACAATGTACTATCCTGTTTGATCTACGTATTATGTCTTATGTACAACAGACTGGTTTTCTTGGGGTTGCCCAGATTGGATTTATCCAACTGGATTGGCACCTCATTATTTCTTTAGTAAAGTGTTGGAGACCAGAAACCCACATATTTCACATACCTTATGGGGAATGCACAATTATGTTGCAGGATATTACTATTCAGTTTGGATTACGGGTGGACGAGAACCATTGACAGGTTCATCGCAATATGATTAGAAAACTGTTTGTGACGATATTTTTGAAGGAGATCAAACATGAGGATTTCCATGAGCAGCGGAAGGATCGTTCCAAATTCCATTAGAATTGAACATAAACAAATACAGTCTAAGAACGAAAGCTAACAGGTCATGCACAACTAGAAATTACAGCATGCTAAACAAGAGTATCAAGGGGTAAAGTATGTGTAACTTTGAAGAAACATTCTTCAAGGATACCTCGATCATTCTACAAGCGTCCATAGCAACACAGTCCTTGAACGCAACGATCGGAACAACACGAACAGCCTCTACGAAACCAATCAAGTCAGACTCGATTCACGAAGTGACTAAGGACACCACCACAATGGTTACCTTGGTATTTTCAGTGTGAGAATCCAAGAGTTGGGGGCTCTGTATGATCTTGGCTTGAGGAAGAGACTGGAGGACAACAATCGTGTAAACGACCGAGCAATTGAGAGATAGGAAGTCGTCTATTATATAGACGATGTACTCGATCGTTTAGTAAATGGCAGCCTATCATATAGACTTAGCCACGTGATCGTTTAGCTACGACCAGCTGACTACTATCGTATATGTCAAAACTCCATGATCGTTTAGTCATTGCCAGCTATTGTTTAGTGAAACTCTTTCACTTGATAGTATTCGATGATTCTTTCCGAATCAATAACTCTCAATTTTAGGAAAACATTTTTCCTTTTATCTCACGGTTACCATAAAACTACCAATAACCTCCCACTCAATCGGTTATTAGAGAAAAAGAAATTAATTATCATATAATTAATATATTATAAATAAATATGATAACCAACTTAACATATTACATTTATAATTTATAGTTTTGATATTTCATCTCATGAAATATACAAACCATAGTTCTTTTTCTATTTTATGGTACTTAATGTAAATCATATTTACATTAGTTCTCCACTTGATGTATCTCATACATCACACCAATTATATCATATATAATTGAATTTCCTCTTGTTAATTTGAACACTTCAAACTAACCCCAAGAATTGATTCTCAACATTAATCCATTGAGCTACCAAGGGGACCTTATGGACTTGTAGCTTGAAGCTCCAATGGTACGTGAATAACTAATTAAACTCTTTAGTCACGGGTTCCACCATCCGTTAACTGTCGAACACTCCACTAAAGACTGACAGCTGCACTCTTTCACTACATATATATTTTTGTGTCCATATCAACTAATAAACAGTGTGATAACCCTTCATAGATCGCTCGTAATTACCATTTTGCCCCTATGGTTACATCTAACTCCTTAAGTACCACTGATTCCCTCTAATGAACAATAAGTCATAGTCCTACTATGACTGGTCCTCTCTTCCAAAGAGAGGATGTGGCCATTATATTCAAGACCCAAAATCAGCCCTTAAATTAGCAATCTATCTACTTACCCCTGCTTCAGGGAAGGAGTGAATTCCATCTTGTGTAACTGAGTCCCAGCTCCCCAATCAGATAAATCCCCAAAAAGGTAGGCTTGTTGAGTTAGCAATCTGGCCACTCTCATCCATATTAATCAAAGGACCGCCCTCAAAGGCAGAAGTTTCCAAAACACTCAGGATTAAGGTCATGTCACCTATGGTCGTTTAAGTGAGATGTAAGTCTCAATTATCAACAGCGTTATATAAAGAGAGTAATCATCTCGTGGTCTGGTCTTATACAAACTCTTTGTATAGGACACCCCCGCTCGCATGTCTCCACATGAATAGTCAGGATCAGACCATCGTAGTAGTTCACAGCACTTGTAAACCTCTACAAAGCGGGTCATATCCGTAGTGTCACAAGGATAAGGTATCCCTCATTTAATCCGTTTACTATATACCTTTTAGGTTATTACTTAAGTCATGATCTACTTGTATATCTCATATACATGCCTAAGTTTACATACAATAACTAACAGATCTTTGTTTATTGGATATGAGTAAATGGAAATAAAATAACTCTTATTTTATTAATAACAATGTGTATAAAGTTTACAAACTACGAAACTCCAAAAGAATTAGGACATCAATCCCAACACTTTTGAACGTTCGACTAGATGATTTAAAAGGCTCAATATTGAGTATCCCGTGGTTGGCGTTCCAAGTTCTATAGTTGTCTCTCGATCCCATCGACATCAGCGTATAGAGGTATGCACCAGCATACATTATGTAGCTTATTGGAGGATTTTTGTTCATTGACAAGTCGAACACTCTGACACATCTTTGTTTCTCCTGCTGCTGTTTGATTTTGAGCGTATTGATACGTATTCATGGGGTGGCGCCTTTCTTGCATGGCTTTATAGAAAGCTTTGGTGGGCTACTAATGCACAAGGTTGAAAATAGTGTGGCCACTGATACTGCAACAAGTATGGACTTATGAAAGATTTAAAATTATAGCACCACAAGTCCAGTTACAGGCCCCAGGTCATCGTTCTCTCGATGCTAGGTATTATTTTGTTTATAAATTTACTTTGTTATCATTTTATTGATGGAGTTGACATTCAACCAACGGAAGTTATTTGGATCTTAAGCATTCTAAGTACATTAATTTTAGTAAAGAAACATGAAAATTCAAATAAAATATAGAAATAGGGGTTTTTAGAACACAACCTTGGAAGAACTTCCGAGTGCTACAAATTCCAGCTGATTTCTTCTTCCAACAGGTTGTAGACTACCACAAAGATCTTCTCTACTATTCTCAAGCCTTAGATTGGATCGCAGGATCTAATTGAGAGAGATTTGAGGTGAAGTTGGAGAGTTTGAGAGAAATTTTGATAGAAACCTTTTTCCTTCAAAATTCAATTTGCATGCCTTCAATCTCTGAAGATAATCCTGTATTTATCAACTTTAATCATGCAGATAATTTTAAATAGGAAAGTGACACTTAATTTCCCACTAAAACTTTTGAATTAGTTGTTATAGAAATGTAAAGAGTGGTGAAATCCCACTTTCATCATTTTTAAACCAATTTAATTTCTTTTAAAATCAATTTAACTTTCTAATAAAATCAAATTGAATTTAAAAGAAATTTGATTCTGAATTTGAAATTTTCAAATTCAAATTTATTTTAAATAATTAATTAAACAAATTTAATTAATATAATAATTAATTTAATATCAAATATTAAATTTATAAAACAGCTAATCCAAACATGAATCCATATTTATGTAATTAATATTTAAATCGTATTTAAATAATTTTAACTCTCCAAATTCGTTTAATTCATTAATTAAACGTTTAATTATTTCAAATAAAATAATCCAAACCCTAGACCGAATTTGAACATTTCAAAGTCTCTCAACACGCTATTCTAAGGTTTAATCTTTTTACAAGCTAGTGGAAAGACCTAACAGACCTACAGATCATGAGCTCCAACGATTTAAGATTAATTGATTAAACTTTTAAATTGAATTAACCAATATTCATTAACTACCGAGACACGCCACTATAGCTTAATAGTTGCACTCTCCTCACTGTAGATATATTTCTTTCCACTTGATTTAACCATAACTAATAAGTCAATCCTTCATAAGTTATTTGTATTTACAACTAGGTCAAAATTGAAAGAACTCGATTTACAAGAAATCCATGAGCGAAAGTGGATCGTCCAAATTCCATTTTGATTGAAAACATAAGTTTACAGCAAACATACAGACTATGCATTCTAAGTAAAATTATAGCATGCTTTTAAACAACAAAAAGGGTTCAAGTAATTATACCTTTGAAAAACACTTCTTCTGTACAACCCTCAAACAGTCACGAACTCTCCAAATAACAACAACAACTTGAAGACCCTCTTCAAATAAAACACGAACCAAAAGGTTGAAGACACTACCACTTGGTATCCTCGGTATTCTTAGGGTGAGAACCCA
The DNA here is from genome assembly GCF_009727055.1 of Benincasa hispida. Taxonomy (NCBI): domain Eukaryota; kingdom Viridiplantae; phylum Streptophyta; class Magnoliopsida; order Cucurbitales; family Cucurbitaceae; genus Benincasa; species Benincasa hispida. Next base: position 61,721,497 of record NC_052360.1, on the reverse strand, counting down.
GGAGTGGTGGGCTATGACTATTTTGGCTAGGAGGGAGTTTGAGAGTTTGGAGCAGGAAGACGATCGAGGAAGAACTATCGTATAGCTTTTGCTTCTCAATCACTTAGGCTATCATATAGTCTCTCTGTGTTTTTCGTGTATCTTGTTTCGTATGGTATAAAAGAAAAAACTATTTTTTTATTTATTCTATTTCTCCATAAAAACCAACTAACCACCCATTAAAGTGGGAGAGAAAATAAAATTATTATTCAAAATAATAAATAATATAAATAAATATGATAATCAATTTATCATATTATATTTATAACCTATAGTTTTAATATTGCATCATATACAATATAAACTATAGTTCTTTTTCTCTATTTTATGGCGTTTAATATAAATCATATTTATATTAAATTTAACAACTATTTGAATCTCATTCAAATATTCATTCCTCCAATTAAACTATAATGTAACAAATACATAATATCAATTATATCATATATAATTTAATTAATTTAATTAGATCATATATAATTAAATTCCCTCTTATATATTTGAACAGTTCAAATTAACCCAGAAACTGATTTTCAACTAAATCCTTTTGAGCTACCAAGGGGACCTTATGGACCTGTAGCTTGAAGCTCCAATGGTACATGAATAATTAATTAAACTCATTAATTACATTATCCATCATCACTTAACTGTCGGGCACTCCACTAAAGACCGATAGTTGCACTCTTCGCACTACAGATATATTTTTGTGCCCACTAAATATAAACAATCAATAGTACGATGACCCTTCACAAATTGCTCGGAAGTACAACTGGGTCAAATTACCATTTTGCCCCCTGTAGTTATATCTAACTCCTTAAGTACCACTGATTCCTCTAATGAACAATAGATCATAGTCCCACTATGACTAAACCCCTATCGGGCTAAGGTACCTAACTTTATCCATATACTACAGACCATTTAGGTTATCACTGAAACATGATCCACCTATATGTCTCCACATACAAGTTTAAGTTACAACGATAACCTTGGATGTTAGTTTATTGGTTTGTGGTTAATGCAATTAAAATATCACATACTCCATAGACAAAGTGAATAAAATATCATATATTATAAATCACTTACAAGTTTGTTCATACGAGGTTTACAAACTATAAGACCCTACGAGATTTAGGGCATTAAACCTAACAAAAATTACCATTTTACCCCTGTAATACATCTTTCTTCTTAAGTCTCCACTGATCCTCTAATGAACAATTGGTTTATGGTCCTATTAATAAACTGAGTCCCTCTTGGCCATAGAGCGGGTGAGGCCCCTTTGTTCATGAATAGGAGTCAGTACTTAAGGAAACAACCTATTTGCTAACCCTAAAACGGGTAGGAGCGAATTCCATCTTGCAGGACTATGTCCCCAGCTATGTATCCAATCTTACCCCTAAAATGGAAGGTTGAGCGTTGATGTTGAACCATTCTCACTTATGCAGATTAAAGGATAATTTCGAATAAACAGGAATTCATAGTTAGCTCAGGATTAAGATCAAGTTACCTTAAGCCATCAAATTGAAATAGTCAGTTTTAACAATAAACGGTTGTTATAAAGAAAAGTGACTATTTCGTGGTCTGGTTTTATTCAAACATCTTTTACATAGGATGCCTCCACTCGCATGTCTCCACACGAATGACTTTGGGATCACATTGTTTGTATCAATATACAAAGTGGGCCGCATCTATAGTGTCCCCAGAATAAGGTACCCAACTCTATCTACGTATTTATAGACTATTTTGACTATATACTAAAATTTGATCCACTTTTATATCTCTACATAAAGTTTAAGTATTCATGTTATAGACAAGAGCTCATTTGTTTATTGGATTTATGAATCTATAAATGCAATTTATATATTCAATAACAACTTTAATGAAATACTTTCAATAACATCTTTATTGTAAATAGAAATATGTTTAAAGTTTATAAACTGTGAGTTTGAGGACATATAACCCAACATTTATATAATAATATAAATTAATTGTATTTTTTAAAATTTTAGACATAGTAGTGTATTAATTGTCTCTTAAACAGTCGGCAAATATGTTTCTAGTATACCAAATGATGCACAGACAAGTAACAAATGAATATACAAATGAATATTACAAAAATTTTAGGTGTCTAATTATTTTTTCTTTTCATATTAATTAGATGTATGCAAAATATTTGGTCATTACTGCCTGATTACGATCGTGATGGTCAAGACATTTGGTTGACAGTTAGTCCTCTTATATGCTTCCATATAGTAGAATGGCATCAACCAGATGTGTGTTGAGATGGTCCGATCCACGACAAACAATACCTCCATTGTGCTATACACTTTCATCGCTACACCAGATTAATTTGAGGGGTAAGCATGAACAAGACTGGCATCGAATTCATGCAGAATATATATTATATTGGCGTGCACGTCATGATCATTGTGCAAAGGGAGAAATAACACATGGATCGGATGTATCATCTAATTATTTTTCCTGGTATGTTTCAATCACAATACAGTTTATCATACCTAACGACGCTTACTATTACTGCATGGTAAGAGTTTGATTATCTTACATTTCCCAAATATATGATATGAACATTATTAGTATTAACTTTTTTATTGATTTTTTTCATCATACAGAATAATTTTGTCCAAGATGTACAACACAATTTACAAGAGTTAGGTTCAATGTGTGACCATTGGTAAATGTAGAAAGTATTATTCAGCAGACAAGATGACTCAATATTGTTGAAACTGATCGAAGATGTATTCGTCGTAGACGACAACGGCAACAAGGTGAAGCTAATCTAGGGCACACGAAGACGAATCCCCTATGGAAAACTGAGTGACTTGTAATTCAAACTTTTAATTTCATGTAAACTTCTATTTTGAAATTAAAGAACTAATGAAATTATATTTTATCATGAGACACTAAATTTAGTAAATGAGTATGATATAAAAGATCGAGAACAAAACAATAAAAAAAAATCTAAATTGTTTTTTCATACTAAAAAGCAAAATTGTTGGTTAGAAATTAAAAAATAATAATAATAATCGGGAAAAATATAATATAATCGTGGACCTCATCCACAAGTTTGGTCCTTTGACCAAGTTCATATAGCTAACATGGACGTTGGCTGGATTGAAACGTACCGGGTACACGATTTTCCCTTCCACCTAAAATGATCCTATTTTTGTCAATAATTTTGCCTTCAATATTACTTTTGAAATTCATTTCTATGTACCTCATTTTTGTCATTACTTTTAAAAACCACATTATTCTTGAACTTAACCTTATTTTGCATGATATTTTGAAACTAAATCTGAGCATATGTATAAATATTAATTAATACACATACACACATATATATATAGAAACACAACTTCTTCGTTGAGGTTTGTTGAAAAAGTGGAATTCCATCGATATCAAAAATTAAAGACTAGAGTTGGTTAAAAGCTTCAACCATGTCTAATATCAACAGCAACAAAGACCCCATGACTCTAGTTATCAAATGATTTAACAACCAGGAGTAATTTACTTACGATACTTAGTTCACATTCATAAAAAGTATCTAATGAATTATGAGTTCAATACATCCTGTTTTCGAAAATCGATCTTACCCGGGAATCGAATCCACTCATGGCAGTGGAAATGTTATCGCCCTTGTCCCAAAAAAAGAGAGAGAGAGAGAGAGAAATTTCATTGGCCTATTCGCCTTTGTGCCGAAGGAGATGGGCCGAAGACCACATGTGTAATAAGGTATGGTTCCTTTGAGTTCTTATTCGGACTCACCAATACCCCCGCCACATTTGCACTCTAATGAACCAGGTATTCTAGCCTTTCTTGAATAGGTTTTTTGTAGAATAGTTGGATGATATTGTGGTATATAGTAAGACTTCAGAGGTAAAAAAAAAAAAAAAAAAAGCTCCTCAATTCACCATTTCGAACTTTATACATAAGGTTTTTCCGTACCAGCTTCTTCTACCTATACCACAGTGGAAGCATCTATAGGTGAATTTGGTGTCTTTCTGGTCAGTAATAGAAGCAATCGTCCCTACTGTCGTAAAATAAGAGCATCTACCTCTACCCATTCACAAGGACTCGATTCTATGTCCAAACATCACATGTCAGCAGATGTGGTCACCATTATAGGTACTCAAGATATTGTGTTTGGAGAGGTAGATAGATAGGGCTACTAGTTGCTCGATTAGGACCCTAGCTTTATTGAGAGCCAAAAACCTCAGCGGATCCTATAAAGAGAAAGCCTCTCGAAGCAGCGAGCAAGTCAAGCTCCAAAAAATGAGAGATTACTACACCCGGCAACTCATCAAGCAATTTCTTTGCGCTTTCACTTCAGTAATGAGGTCAAAAAAAGGGAAGTAAGGCTCCTATTGACTAAAGGTGGATTCTTCGCTTTTCCTTTAGAATGAAAGTCGCTATTTAGCCTTTACTATTGACTTTTGACTTTGTTTTATTCCAAAGGCGAACAACCCCCAACTAGTCGTATGAGGTGGGGTGCTTGTGGTATATATATATAGGGTCATAGGAGTGTAAATTGAAAATTCTCCAAAACATTTTAAAATTTTTGTAATTTAGAATGGGGTATAAAATTATATTATATGTACTTGTTGGAGTTTAATGCAAGAGAAGAGAAGAGAAGAGAAGAGAGAGCACCGCACCACCACCAGTGGCCCTTTGCATGTGCATTGTGCTGTCCTCCAAAGCTTTCCTTAAAATAGATCTTATTTTGTATATGCTTTTTTCCTTTTCCTTTGCCTTTTGCTTTTTCTTCTATTCATCACATGCTCCAAACCATTTTCATCTCCCAAAAAAACTAACTTTAACCAATCAATGGACTCTTTATTTTTAACTTTTTTTCTTTTTTTAAGCTTCCATCTATTCTGTTCTATTTTTAAACTTTTTTCCCCTCTATTACCATGGGTGATACTTGAATTATTGTTTATAAACCAAATTTTATTTATGTTAAACCATCTATTTTTTTTATCCTTTTACTTTCAATAAATCTTTAAAACAATTAATTTATGGTTGGGTTTTTTTCAAAAAAAAAAATAATAAAAAATAGCTCTTGGTTTCTTCCAAAGAAAGAATAAAATCTCTTTTAATAATCTCTCTATAAATTTTGAATCTATTCACATATTTAGCTAAAATTGTTGGAAAAAACTTTGATTTACTAAACTTAAGATTTATTGAAATCATGTGGATTAAAAAATTTAATAAATCTTAAAGTATAGGGATCTTAATGCTATTTTTACCTTTTCATTTATTCTTTAAAAAATTGTAAACTAGTTATTTTGAATTTTTTTTCTCATTAGAAATATATTTTTGAAACTCAAATTTCTCATTAGAGAGAAAAAAAAAAACTATTGAATGTTGGGTTGCTTCTAAGTAAAAAGGAAGAAGAAAGAAGAAGAAAAAAGAAAAAGGAGGGGAAAATTTGGTAATTAACAGTATTAAAAAATATGTTATAGGGACTTTAGTATGGTATTGACATGTCACATGTGTCTAATCATCTTTTCTCCATGCTCTTGTCTCCCACATTAGTGGTTGAAACTTCCGCCACGTCAGCACCCAAATTTATTTTTTTTTAAAAAAAAAAATCAATTTTCTTTTTTTATTTTGCATTTTAGATTTTGATGACGTGGTTGCATAAACTAGACTGTCGGTACAAATGAAAATTTTATCGATGGTATAAGCCTAGAAACATATTATAATTATGTTTGAATCGAGAAATTATGTTTTGACACGATTTCAATAGAGATGTATTTTTTTAATAACTTTTTTTTAAACGAAAAAGGAAATATTTGACTTAACATGTGTTATTTTGAAAGAATTGGTTTAGCTATAAATAACCAAATGAAATGAATGTGAGAAGAATCATACTATTGAAACTTTTTAAAACTTAAGGATGAAGGAAAGGGTGAGCTGTGTGATTTCACAAATACCTAAATTGCATTGCAAGGCTTATAAGCCAAAATGAAGAGAAGAAAAAAATAAAAGCAATGAGATCTTTGGTGAGAACAAAAGTAGTGGAAGGTGGGAGACAAGATTAGATGAATGATTGAGAAAATTTTGTATTGCAATGCAAATATATTTTAGAATAGAGTAGAAAAGTATTCACTTTTATTGTTAGCCAGCTGATGTGACTTCGATTAATTTCACGAGATAATTCGTCTAACTCACGTTGTTAGGTCAAGCGAATTGTCCTATAAGATTAATCGAGATGTGCATAAGCTGAACAAATTTGATTAGAGGGTTATTTGGTAGATAATTGATATCACACCCAACATTTTATTTTTAGATACGTGTAGTTTTTCATTCTTATTTTTCGTCAACATGAGATTTAATAGTTCGACTCGTTAAGATATGTTTGTTTCCAACCAATGTCGTCAGCATTCATATTTATAGGCCCTATTGAAGATGAAGTTCTTTAGCTAAAAAGATAAACTCAACATCTTATCGTTATATAATTAATTAACCAATTATTAAATTAGAGTTTGGGTTTAGGTGAAACAACTTCTTAAACTTGGGCATGAAGGCAAGGCTCATGCAGTTGACTGTCGACCGCAGCTCCAATTTAACAAAGAAAAATAAAAGGCTGAACAAATATATATTTAAATATTATATTCTAATCAGATTTATTAAATAATATTGATACATCTTCGGTAGCACCTATCTTTGTGCATCTCACTAAGTTGTCCAACCATAATTTGTCATATGACAAATTCTTTTTATTCTTCTACGGAAATATTTTAATTATTTTATAATGTGAGTGATGATGAGGGATGCATGAAGATGAGATACACGTACACCCAAATATTGTTCTAAATATAAAATTTCTTAACAAATAGAAATAAGCTATATTATTAAATAATAAATAAAAAATTATTATGTTCCAAAATTATTGTTAAAATTTGCCTACATACTTACAAAATTAAGTTCTGGAATCAAATTGACAGATGCAAAAGTTAAATAAACGATGACAAACATATGTGAGTATTCTACCTAATTGTAGGTAAAATAATTTGAATGTATTAAATATTAGTTTAAAAGATTATATATGGTAAAAAATTGGATAATTGTTCAAAATAGTAAAACTGTTGAAAATATTATCAATTATAGCAAAATGACATTGTCTATGAGTGACAGATTGTGATAGACATCTATTAGTTGACGATATCTATCTTGGATTATTATTGATAGATAGTGACATATTGCTATATTTTTAAATAAATTTATTCATTTTTCTTTATTTGAGAATAACCCTAAAAAATTGGGTAAACACATTCTGCAAATAGTACTTCACCTTTTCAGATTTTTTCATCAACGGTTATTTTTTATAGCCATATATACAACACAATTTTTTGGAAAAATGTGTAATCTAAATTGCGCTCACCTAGTTTTTCTTCTCACGTGACAAACTCTTCTTTCTTCATTTTCTTAAATAGTTTCTAATTCTTTTTTCATATGTTTAGAAGGGGTTAAAAAATGAGGATGTAGTCTTAAATGCTTTAAAATATTACTCTTTTAACAAAAACTTGGATTAAATTGCAAGGTTTAGTAAATCAAAATGAAATTGAATTATACTAATAAAATAGAGGTTAAACTACCATTTTGGTTCTTATACTTTGAAGTTTGTTCAATTCTAATCATTGTACTTTCAATTGTTCAATTTTAGTTCATATGCTTTCAATAAATCTTAAATTTTGGTCCTTCAAAAAGTTAATTTTTATCGAAATTGATTAAACAATAATGATTTTCATAAAAAGAAATATATATATTTTTTATTTTGTAAATAAATATAATTTAAAAAATTTAAAAACACATAGAATAAAATTGAAGAGATGTGAACGTAATTTTAATGTAAAATATAAATAAGAGGGGGGGGAGAGAGAGAACATGGAGAGTGGAAGGTGGGAGACAAAGGTTAGCCAAACATTGGATGATGTAAACTTAGATTTGTTCATTTGGCAAATTGTGGTGTCAAAATTATCTATTTGTAAAGAAAGAAAAGAAGGGGTCAATTTGATGAAAATTTATGTGTAATATTATATGATTTTCCATCTCCCTCAATAAGTGATAAGATCAAATTTTGGTCAAACTCTCCACCTACTCTTATTTTTCTATTTTATTGTATTGGAATAAGGTCTAGTCTAGTTAGGCCATCAAATTCCAGAGAAGAACCAACCAATCATTTAAAATACGACAACAATTAACTAATCTCTTGCTCATAATGTTTTAAGAATGCGAATATAATCTCACATTAAGTTAGAGTAAATTAGAATATAACTAATTTCATAATTTTAAAAGAAGAATCATGTCAAATTAAAAGTCGATTTGGATTGACTTCAGAAAAAAGTATTTTTCAAAAAAACATATTTTTATTTAAATACTTGTGATATAAACTTATTAAATGATTTGTTTTTTAAATTAAACACGTAAAAAATGAATTTCAGATCGATCCTAGGCAGAAGTTTGTTGTTATAGAGAAGAAAGTGAGAAAATGGGACTTTAAGTCCAAGTTTAGGCAAGTAATGTTTGCATCAGAAATTAAAAATCCAAACGAAAGTGAAAGTCAAAAGAAGGAAAGATGTGAAAAGAGGCAAAAGTTTTGTAGGGTGATTTTTTATCCCAGAGATTTTTTTTTTTTTGCAAGGATACTCATTCTCAACCCCCTAAATGACTATTAACCTATTCCTTAAAAAAATAAATGAAATAACGTTTTGATTACATTAAAACACACTAGAGTGTCTTAACAATATTTGAATTGCCACGACTTTCTAGGTCTCAAAATCCGTATGAAATTCTAAACATTTCAAAAATACCATCCAAGTAAAAATCCTTTAAAAATCAGAACCCAAAATGATAGCGTTCTTAAATCCGAATATGAAACATTCTGAAGAGGTGAAGAGCAGTATTGCAATTCTAGAAAGAAGGAGGAGTTATAAAGACATTTTTAATTGTCAAAAACCAGAAAAGAAAAAGAGAAAGAAAAGGCAAAGGAAGAGAAGAGGTGGGGGAGGGAAAGGAGATAATAAAAAGAAAAGGAAGAATGGAGATGTGGGAGCCAGCAGAGATGTGAGGAAGTGGCAGACCACTAGGAGTATGAGCTGTATCTATCTGCATCACCAAACCAAACAAAGGTCCTTTGGATATTAAGTAGAGCAGCTGCAACCTAAAATTACCTCACATAAATCCAATATATCTGAAAACTCACATGGATGCCCCCAAAATCTAGGGCTGTCGCTGTTCAGCGTGGGTACTATAACAACAACTATAGCCCACATGATTACCACAGCTCCTCCCTCCCTCTATCTTTATGGTCTTTCACCTAATAACTATGGATTTCAACAGAGTTTTCTAAGTTTACACATTTATCGAATAATATCAACTCTTCAACCCAAACACGGACTTACGAACTTCAGAGTTCAGAGTTCAGACCAGTTCCAAACACTCCTTTGTCTCACTCAAATACACAATTCTCAGCACCAGATTTTGGACTGCCCTGCCCCCACAAACAGCGCTTTACTAAAAACTCAGACATGACAAAATGCTTTCTCCATCCTTCCCACCACTGACCCTTCTTTCCATTGTCTTTTTCCTGGGTTTTAGCCCCACTAGACTACAGTTTCCCCATTTCTAAACTTTACCCACCACGAAACAAAACCACCACACCAAGAAACTGTAATAATTAAAGGGAGGGGTGGAGGGGTAAGGAATTTGATGGTAAGTTGGGGGGGTTTCCTAGAGAGCTCGAAATAGACTTCTTGTGAACAGAAGAACATAAATGAAGCCAGTTTCTCAGACAAATCAACATTGAGTTTCCAAATCAAACATAAATCACACAGTGGGAATAGGAATAATAGATGTTAAAGCTAAGGAAAGAAACTTGACATCCCTTGTTATGTTTGTGTTTTTCCCCCGATTAGCTAAGACATGGGAGGACAAACCAAGTAAAATACTGGCATAAGATTCATCAAAACTCTCTTTCTTCTTCTTCTTCTCATTAACTCTGCAGAATCAAGAGTGTTATTAAGAGGGTTAATAAATCCACCAAAGGTAAATGTAAAACGACAAACAAGCTGAGGCTCAAGATTACAGCACAAATTATGTACGGATTCCAATTTCTTTTTTCCTTTTTTCTCTTTTTCTCCTTTTTGGGCATAGGATTCCAAAGAAGTTATTCAAGAGGAGGGGGGAAGAAGATGAGTGAAAAGAAAAAATAGAATATCATGAGGAAGGAAAGAAGAAGAAGAAAATAAGCAGCAAATCATATTTAACAGACAATTACTTCACTTGCATAGAGGCAAGCAAAGCAAAGAAACGAGAAGCAGGAAAATGGTAAGGAAAACATCAGAGGGAAAGCGAGAAATCAGCTTGGAGGGATCGAACTAGATCCTGCAGCAGAAGTTGAGGCCGAGAGCAATTCAGCAAGGGCACTCATGGCTCGAACTTGCATTTCAAGTGCAGCTATGTAATCAGTAGCTTCTTCCAGAATAACCGGCAACGGTTCTTTCCGGCAACCGGGAACAAGCCGACCAAGAACCCTTACTTTCCTTTGTACCGCCGGTAAGCCTTTCCCTCTCAACCGTAATACGCTGACTCTTGGTTTCTTTGAGCGGTTGTTTCCAACGGTGGATACTGATCTCTGTTTCTTCGGCTTCCTGAACTTGAGCTTCAACCTGTTCGTTAATATGGCTCGACTCCACCTTGTTCTCCCCTTGGCGGCAACGGCAAGGACTCTATCGGCAGCCTCGCGTACAGCTCTGCCACGGCGCGGCGGCGCCTCGTTGGAAGGACTGAGTCTCACTTGATTCAATGCTCGTACAAGCTTGGATGAGTAAATTTCTTGCTGAGCTTGAGATTTCCATTTAATATGATTCTGGTTTTGATGATTATCTCTGTTGCTGTGGCTTTTCTTCTTCTTTTGCTTCCTTGAAGACTCCCGAACACGATCAGAATTCGAAAGAACAGATGACGCCATGAAGACGCACCGATCCAATCTCAAAAAAAATCGATCCCCTCAACAAATCGATGGTTCAAAGATCATCAACCACTAATCCAATTTCCCTCCTCCAAATTTACACAACGCGCTCCTAAGAAAATAAACAAAATGATATGACGGATTTAGCCAAACAAAAACGAAAACTCCCTAACGAAACTGGAAATCAGATCGAGACGAATTCATAGAATCAGGAAAAACAAGAAAACCCCATCAGAAATCGCTAGGATTAACAATCTTGATTAAAATTGTAGAGATTCAGAGAAAATAAGATTACAAGAAGGATAAAAACTTACGATGAGATGCGTGCCTTGAGGGGAATTCCTTGTACAATGAACTGAGGATCAACAGAAACAGAAAGAACTCGGACGAAGATTGAATCAGAAGTTTGGTAGAGGAAAAAGGCAGAGATTGTTGAAATTGAAGAGGAAATTAATGGAACGCGTTGTTAAGGCGTTCGTTCTCTTCTGGAAGTGGTTGGAGAGAGAGAGGAAGAAGAAGAAAAGAAATTGCAGTGCGAAAGTTGTAAATGAACCAAAACTAAAATTTATCGACTCGTATTTTATGGAGCCATAGCCATAGCCAATGGCTTGAGGCTCGTTTGAGGGTCCATGATGGCTTGATTGGGTCCACACCCAGTTCAGGCTCCTCACTCGTGAGATAATTTTAGGTTTAAATATTATTTTCATCTTTATATTTTTCTTTTTATCTTAGTTCGTTTTTTGTAATTTCAAAATATTCATTTTATCTTTATACTTTTAATTTTGATTTATTTGAGTCTATATTAGTCTTTATATTTTCGACTTTAATTCATTTTTTACTTTAAAAAATTATAATTTTAATTCTTTAAAAATGGAATAAAAATAAAAATTGGGACTAAAATCATCACTAAAAGTATAAGGACTAAAATGAACCACAGTTAAAAGTATGAGGACCAAAATGAACATTTTGAAAGTATAGTGGTCATCATGAATCAAAATTGACCGTATAAGGTCCAAGTGAACATTTTGAGAATACATGACAAAAATAAACCAAAACTAAAAATACATATATTAAAGTAGTATTTAAACTTCGAATTTAAGTTTTTATACCTCTTTTATATTTTGTAGAAATATTAAAAATATCTAGATTTATGAAATTTTCCCTTTGTGTTTAATTGATTTTGAAATTATAAATTTGTTAAATTAAGTACTAAGTTTTTAATTTTTAATAGATTTTAATATTATATTTAACCGTTTAAAAAAAAAGTAACAAATTTAATAAACAAAAAATTGAATTTTGTACCTAATAAAACATCAAATGTTCAATTTCTTGTCTTGAATTTTTTAAAATATCAAATCGATGAATTATAAATTAAATAAAATTTTGAAGAACTCTAAGATTTAATTTGACACAAACTCAAAAGTTTAGAAACGTATTATAATGCTTTTTAAATTTGATGATTTATTAGACACAAATTTAAAAGTTTAAATATCTATTGAAAATATTTTTGAAGGTCAAAAACCTATTTGATATAAGCCTAAAAGTTTATAGATTAAAATTATAATTTATCATATAAATATAGTCTCTAAAAATGCATTTGGGGCACTTAGTTTATTATATGGGGATGCTATTTTAGTTGGAATAGAAAATAGTAAACATTGTAACAAATTAAATAGTACTACTGTAATTAATGGTAGGTTATAAATTGTTGTACACATCGCTATTATATTTAGAACCTCATACTATAATCACCGACTTCAAATTGAGCGCCCACACAAGCTCTATCTCTCTAATTGAAAAGACTTTCAACCACAAAATTATCTAATATTTCTTTAAACTCTTAATTTAGTAATTTAATTGTGTGTATTTATAAACTTAAAAATATGTGTCTAATAAATTTTGCTATATTCAATTTTATTATAAAAAAATGAATTTATTAGATATACAATTGAATTTTTTTTTTTTGGAAAATATACCATTAAACATCGAGTCTAAGAGGACATTCAACATTCAATTTTGTGTCCAATAGAGTCGTTGATTTTATTTATAAAAAAATATTTAATAGAAATCTAATAAATACAAAATTAAAAGTTAAATAACCTATTAAATACAAAATAAAAATCTAGAGAGTTATAAATATTTTCTAAACGTCTAAAAATTTATTAGGCACAAAATTAAAAATATCATTGTCCTAACAAACATTTTTTATTGGGCCTTTGGGGCAATAAGTTGGTTGTTATAGTCCTAAGTTATTATATTTGAGTTATAATAGTTCGGGTTTAGGGTGTAAATTATTTTAGTTTGGTTTATAATAGTATGTATTTGAGGTGTAAATTATTTTGGTTTGAAAAGAAGTAAACGCGTTAACAAAAAATAAAAGGAATGATGAATGTATTAGTAAAAACTGTAGCAAATTAGGGTTTTGAAAAGCTAATTGGGAACTACAAAATAATATTTACTATAATAAGAGGTGATTATTATAGTCTTAGGATAATACTTGCCCCAAACATCCTTCTAAAGTTGATGAACATATTTTAGACAAACATATAAGCCTAAAGTCTCAATTTGTAATCTAGGCCCCGTTTGGTAACCATTTCATCTTTTGTTTTTGGTTTTTGAAAACAAGTCTATTTCCTCCCCTACAATGATTTGAATCTTTCTTGAGTACATTAGTTGAATTATTAACCAAATTTCAAAACAAAAACAACTTTTTTAAAGCTACTTTTTTAGTTTTCAAATTTTGGTTTGATTTTTTAAATCATTAGTAAAAAGTAGATAACAAATAGAGAAATTTAGAAGAATATTACCGATTTTGACCTAAAAAATTTTTTCAAATTCAAAAGAAACCTCATTTTTTAAATCTACTTTTTTTTTTTTTAACCCTTTTCCATCTTTTCAATCTTTAAGTGGAAAGATCCACCACATGAAAATACAATTTTGCCCCTCAATAAATGGTCATTCAATTGCCTTGAATATGAAATCACTAACTTACCTAACTCACATATTTTAAATTAGAAACTCTAATCTTCAATTTCACTTTTTTTTTTTTTAAGGATAGAAATATTTTACGTGAGGGTCCCAACTTTAGAGGAATAATGCTTTCTAGAGAGTCCCAATTTAAGATGAATAATTTCTTTACTTTTTGAAAGTTCCAAAAGAGATGGGTATGTTGAAAAGTAGTCTTTTATTTTTTTTTAATGTTGAAAAGTAGTTATTTGTCTCGTAAAGTTGAGTTCATTAGCAAGTTTTTTTATCTCGTGAAGTAACTTCATAAGACAAACTTACAATATTTTGAGATAAATGAGATAGTCTATCGTTTATCTTGTATAGTTATAAGTTTGTCTCATGCACAAGAGACAAAATTATAACATTGTGAAAAAATAAATACATCTCGTGATGAATAGATTGTCTCTTCACGAGAAGACTTTTGTCTCTCATAAAGTTGAGTTCATTTCTGTCTCTTTTTTCGTGAAGTAACTTCACAAGACAAACTTATAAACTTTATGAGACAAACAATAAACTATCTTGTTTGTCTCACAATATTGTAAGTTTGTCTTGTGAAGTTATTTCACGAGACAAAAGACTTATTTATGAACTCAACTTTATGAGATAAACAACTGTTTTTCAACATAAAAAAAATAAAAGACTACTTTTCAACATACTTAACTCTTTTGAAACTCTAAAAAATAAAAGAAATTGTTCTTATAAACTTGGGACCCTCTGAAAATGATTATTCTTTTGAAGTTGGGACCCGCACGTAAAGTGTTTCTATCTTAAATACAAAATGTGAAACTGAAAATTTGAAGTTTCTAATTTAAGATATGTGAGTTAGGTAAGTTGTGTGATTTCATATTCAAGACAATTGAATGACCATTTATTGAGGGATAAAATGAATATTTTCACGTGGTAGGTCTCTTCACTTAAAGACTGAAAAAATAGAAAAGATGTTAAAAAAAAAAAATAGATTTTAAAAATGAGGTTACTTTTAAATTAAAAAAAAGTTTTTGGATCAAAATCAACAAATTTTCAAATTTGGAGATGAAAGTATAAACTTAGTTTTTAAAAAGAAAAAGCAAAAATAAAATTGTTATCAAGTGAATCTAACTATTTTTTAATTTTAATCGGAAGAAGTAAGAAAATAAAATGATTTTTTTTCCCTTATGGTTTCTCATCCTTTCCTTTCCCTTTCCCAATTGGCAATTATATATGGAATGTTAAAAAAAAAAATTCCATAATTGCCAATAGAGCCATCTCAACATCCTTTTTATACATTGCCCTGTCAACTTCAACAAGTAAGTTTCCACAATTTTTTTTTTCTTTATTTATTTATTTATTTTTTCATGAATGTGTTTTTTCTTTCAAACCCTTACTTTTTGCACAAAAAAGAAAATAATTTTTTCTGTTCTTTATGAAAAATCATGAAACAGAAAACGGACTAAAATACAACCAATACATCTATTGATTAAAGAAGAGAATCAAGGGAGAAAGTATAAGATAACCAAAAGAAATTGATAAGCATCCAACACGAGTCTAATTATTGATCCTTTGTATGTACCTAAAAGAGCCATTACAAGAAGCAACAAATTTAAAATGAGAGATATTTGCAACCAGAAAAAATGATAAAACATGTATTTAATTACAACACATATAATGAAAATAAGAAGACAAGATTTGTTGTTGTCAAATTCACTAGGCATCTCAGAGATTTGTATCAACATCTAAACACAAATAAACAATGTGTTCATAGACTTGATTTTTAAGAATTAAAAACCAAAAATCAATTGATTACCAAACGACATTTTATAAATCTATTAAACACAAATATCTAGTAATTACAACTATTTGCTTGTAAGTTGGAGGATCTCGAAGTTGTTTCTCTAATAAACAATGTGTAAATTTGGAACGTGGTTAATGAAATTAGAAGGCTTGCTTAAGAATGGGAAGCTGTCTCCTTCGTCTATTGTCGACGTGTCTTTTGGTGTGTTTTATGTTAATCAGAATCATTCTTTCCATTGGAGGGTCTCGTGTCTTTTAAAATCATGTTTATTTTATATAGTTGGTGAATATTATTAATTCTGACTTGAATAGTTAATTTTTAGTGGGTTCTTTCCATCCTCTCTTATATAATGTTTTCTTTAAAAATAAAATAAAAAAATGTTTTCCATGTATATTTTCCTCACCCAATGAAATAAAATAAAATAAAATAAAAAAAATAACCTTAGGAAGGAACACCAAACCTTTGACAGAAAATGATGGGTATGAAGCATCGTGGTCCAATAAAAAATGTACACGTGTACAATGAACAGCTACGAATTTCGGGTGGATTATTCAATGCATCAATCAATTAGTAGAAAGAAAAAAGAATAAAAAAAAAAAACTTTTCAATTTAGTTGACATTGGAGACTTCGTTCAGAATTTCCACTATATTCTTTTCTTTAAAAAAAAAAAAGTTTAGGTTTTAAATATAGTTTGAAGTTTTGAGAAAAAAATGATGTATTTTTTTTTAGTGTTAATATTGTCTATTGCGTTCTATTAGCATATATGTTGTGATATTTTACTATTGTTTGTAAATATTTTCGGTAGTTTTATCATATAAAATATTTTTTTCTATTTTATTTTCTATATATTATTTTATTTTAGTTCTTCAAATTTTTTTTAAAATATCCTCACTACGTCTTTCTATTTTCTAATTCTTTAAAATTTTAAAGATAGTAAATACCAATATATTTCTTTATATTTTTTTCTTAAATTTTATCTGAAAAAACAATTCTCAACAAGTTTTATTACATTTACGTTTAACTAGATATATTATTATTATTTTATTTTTGAGTTTAAGAGGATTTGAACTTTTGAAATTTTAATGGGAAGTGTTAAAAACGGATAACATGCGAACTCAACTAAAAATTTTGAATCATATAAATGTAATGTAGACCACATAAAATATATTAAAATAACTAGTTGAAATATAGTGAAGATGTTCTCAATTGATAAAATATAGTATGGCATCTTTTATTTTGTTCTATCTTAATTAGGATTTGCACCTTTGAAAAGACATCACAAACAAAAAAGAAATTTGGAATTATTGCTATAATTGAGTGAGAGAGGGCCTTGATGTCAATTTACTGTTAACAAAGACTCTTTTTTTTTTTTTTTTTTTCCTTTTTTATAAAGATTATTGTGGTGCATCGATTTTTAATTTTGGCATGACACTACTTTCACTAAATTTCTTAAATTTTCTTAAAATGTGACTATAAATTTGTATGAAATGATTGATATTAATGTCAAAAATTGAAGTGAGTATTTAGGGGTCGTTTGACCCATTGAATGAAGTTGGTAAATCTGAGGTTAATATGTTAAAGTTAGTTTGTATTTGGGACACAGAGTTGTAAAATTGAGTTTCTTGATAATTGTAAAAAGTAGATTAAGAAAATAAGATAGAGGTATGTGGTAAATATGAAAAGTAAAGATAGAGAAATAGATGGAGTTTTTTTAGTAAATGTGAAAAGTATTAAAAAAAAAAAAAAAGTAAAATGGAGTAACTCGATAAATGTGCAAGTTCAATAATGTTTACCATTGAAGTTTGGTGTTTATACCAACTTAATAAATTGGCGAGTCCCTTAAGTAAAAATCAAGGTTAATAGTATAAATTTTAAAATATATAGACCACAATGAAACAAAATTCAAATTTTAAGAACTAGTAATATAATATGTTGAAATTTAGGGACCAAACGAAAGCTTTGTGAAAGTTTAACCAATACCCTAGTGAGGAAATATATTTGAGATGGACAAATAAGGTTTAATAAGATATGAAATTATAGTAAGTAAGGATGGAGTGCTTAACTTTGCCAACTTGAGTCTTTAATTGTTCGATCATAATTTGACATGTGACAAATTCTTCTTATTTCTTTTTTGAAATATTTCAATGATTTTTTTATGTAGATGATGAGAGTGAGATGCATAAAGATGGGTATTACCCAGGATGTACCCAAGTATTATCCTTAAGGAGGTATTTGACGGCTAGCTCGCAGGTTTGGAATGCTAAACCTACCGGTTAGCTTGGAAGGTTTAGGTAACCTGGGTTTAAAAAAACTGTGTTTTAAGTGCATGTTTTGTAATTTGAGTTTAAGAAGCTTGTGTTTGAAGTGCAGAAGTCTGAGAATGAAATGTAGATTTATAAATCTTGAGTTTGTGAAATATTTTCTTATATTTAATCAGTGTTTGATTTTAGATTAGTTTAAATTTGTCATCTTAATTATTTTAATATAGTTGAGTTATAAAAAATTTAGAATAATATTTGTTTTTTTTTTTTAATTTTGAAATAGAGATTTGACACATTATAATTTTATTTAATTATTGTTTTAATAATTTGATATTTTGATTTTACTAGGTTTTGAAATAAAATGTTATATAGACTTTTATCACTTTTACTAATTTAGATTAATGTTTTCTATACATATAGCTTAAATAAATATACTTAATTACACAATTACAATCTAATGGGTTATATTTTACACAAAAATCTAGTTCAATTTAATTTTTAACCCTCTTACAATTCATTTTTTTATTAAAAAATGTATTATATATATATATATATATATAAAGAAGCATATGCATATAAGGGATGTTTCTTTTAGGAATCGGTTTAAAGTTGGAGAAACAAAAGTAAATAAATGAAAACTCCTAAAATAAGGGAAACATATAAACAAAGAACGGAATAGATAATTGGAATGAATTAGAAAAAATGGTTTTTCAAAAATTCATTTTTATTTAAACACTTTTAATTAAAAAAAAAATAATAAAAAAAAAAATAAATAACTCCTTAAAATAAATACAACAGATGTGTTTGGCAAATATTTCTTAGAATATTTTTATATACAAGTTTGTTTTGTTTGTTATATACTAAAAGTTTTTCATTAATGTTTTCCAAAGTTGACTGAAATGACTAAAATTTGGCCAGAATCGATAGTCGGAAGGCCGTTGAAGGTGGCTGGTGGAGTTGGTCGGCAACGGTCGTCGGAGGTGGCAGTCGAAGTTGGCCGACGACAGCCGAAGTTTGGTCAGAAGTTCACCAGCAGGGTCGTCAGAAGTGAAAACCGGAGGTGGTCGACGATGGTCGTTAGAGATGGTGGTTGGAGTTGCTGACAGCGGTCGCTAGAAGTGGTGTTCAAAAGTTGGCCGATAAACTTTCTAAATTAAATTAGAAAAAAATGTAATCCATAAATTTAAATAATGTTTGCTATTCAAACCCATACGACTCCCGCTCCGTAAACTATGCTTACAGCCAAAAAAATATAGGAAATGTTGACTTCCGAAACCCTTGTGTCAAACAAGAGTTAGGATGCTTAAAAAATT
The DNA here is from genome assembly GCF_009727055.1 of Benincasa hispida. Lineage (NCBI taxonomy): Eukaryota > Viridiplantae > Streptophyta > Magnoliopsida > Cucurbitales > Cucurbitaceae > Benincasa > Benincasa hispida. The sequence goes on along the minus strand of NC_052360.1, from coordinate 61,702,116 downwards.
GATGTAATGAATGGTTGCATTTTTGCCGGTACATGTGCATTACTATCAATTACCACTAGTTAGTTTGGATAATTCCTTAGGCCCGGCTAATATTTTAAATTTCAACTCAAAAAATAATGGTTAATATTAAATCAACTCTTAACAAAACGAGATTAAAATATAATTTTGATTCTTATATTTTAAAATTTATTTGATTTTAATCATTGTATTTCAATAAATCTTAAATCTAGTCTCTACGGTAAATTAATTGTTAATTTTTTATAAAAAAAATGTTGTCTATTAACATTTTCATTACATTTTGAAAACATATTCACATATTACCTTTACTTACATGAATATTATCATCATTTAACTAATATTAATAAAAATTAACTTTTAGTGTCTAAATTTAAGATTTATTGAAAATACAGGGACCAAATGATTAAAATTGAACATTTGAAAATATAAGAACTAAAATTGAAATGATATTTTAATTTTGAAAACAATTAAATAAACCATGGTTAGATTGTAGATATTTATAAAGCAAAATTGAGTGATATATCAATATGATAATCAGTTCAAATATAGCTCTAATAGATCTATTATCTTTCCTAATATTAAAATTGTAAAGATAGGCTTGTTTTACCTTTTAAAAGTGCTAGAAACCTTACTAAAATTTGAAAAGGAGTTTTAATATTTAAAAAAAAAAAAAAAAAAAAAAAAAAAAAAAAAAAAAAAAAAAAAAAAGACTAGAATTTCTAAAATTTTTTTGTAAGTATATTACAAAAAAAAAAAAAAAAAAAAAATTATTATATTAATATTATAAATATGCTTTTAACATTTTGTGTTATAATAAATGTGTCTAAGGTACCACTCATTCCATCCATGGCTTGAGCCTTCCTACCTACTTGATCCCATTGTAATGTATACTTTTTGTTAGAAAAGTGTACTACCAAAGCAAACACAAAGTCATCCCAAAATATATTTTTAAGTTGGAGAAAAATAGTTGTTGTATCAATTTAAACCCTAAATTTTACATTTTGTTTTCATAAACAATTAAACATCATGTAATGTTTATAATTTTATTGATTAAAAGTCCTAAATTTAACTTGTTATATTTTTTTTAATACAATTACTGGATGGAGATCAAACCTCTAACCTCTAGAGAGGAGAATCATAAAAAAAAATTCAGAGAGATTTTTTATTTGGTTGCGTATAGATTTAATATCTAACTTTTTGGTTGAAATTATAATATCTTAATGAATTGAAGTAATTAATTGCATTTTTTAAACAGGGATTTGCTTGCATTTGACAATTTCCTATTAGTTGTCAAGTTGTGTTCTCTTTCTCAATATCTTTAGAGTTGTTTAGTCCCACCCCATCTAGAAAACGGTATGTGGTTTTGATCATTTATTGGTGACACGTCATACAATATTATGTGGCATAAAACAATTTATGCCTTGATGACGTGTCGTCTAATTATTGGCTAGAACCAACTATGAATTGGTTATGACTCTCTAAAACAAACTAAATCACCAAAACCTTATTGCACAACATTTTACGAATTCTAATATAAATTATTTCGATCGGCTTGGTTATATTCAATTTATTATTTTCAAAACTCCAAAACCATCGAATTTAATCGATTTCCTTATATTCAAATAAAAACCACCAAACTAATGGGAGTACGATCAATTTAAGTAATATTTTTCATTATTTCTTCTACCCTTACACTCAACACAACATTTTCGGACTTCTAACTTCTTTTTTGAGTAATAGAAAATAACAAACTAAAGGTAGATGTTAAAAAACCAAACAAGTTAACTCGTGGAGGGTAATTTTCAAAGTAAATAGTGATAAAAATTTTTACCCGTGAACTAAAAAAGAAAAAAGATTATTTAATTTGATAGTAACATATGTTTTAATTACTTGAAGTTGAAATTATATTAAAAAGGTTAAGAAAATAGGGAAAATAAAATTAAAAAGTGCATGTGCCATGTGGGTTTTGTCTATCTGGCTGTCTTTATCTTCAACTCCGTTTTATTTTGTTTTGTGGGCTTTTTGGAGTTTTCTCACTTTATGACGTGTCTACAGCTATTCCCCAGCTTCCATATTTCCTTCACATAATTCCTTTTTTTTCACTCTAATTAAATATTTCACGACAAATATCAATTCATATATTTAAATTTTGAGTATTGTATCTAAATTAATAGTTGTATCAATTAAAAAATTTAGTATCAATTTAAAACTCAAACTAACAATCGTATCGATTTAAATCATGAAGTTTCATAAGCAAATTTTATAATTATATATTTTTCATAAGTGTATCCAAATAAAATATAATAGGAGTTTCAATTGATACATTTGTGAAACTTTAAGGTTTAAATTGATACGCTTATAAAAGTTCAGAGTTTAATTTAATACAATTATTAGTTTGGGTTTAAATCAATACACCTATAAAAGGTCAGGGTTTAAATTGATACTTTAGGATTCAAATTGATACAACCCCAAAATTAAAGGGTGTGAATTAATATTTGTCCCAACATTTTATTAAGGTAGAAAAAAATACTTTTTGTCTCTAAATTTTTATAAAAGTAGCAATTTAGTCCATAAATTTCACTGTGTATTAATTTAATTTTTGTACTTAAAATTTTGTAACAATCTAAAGTTTAAGAACTAAATTATTACTTTTATATAAAACTTATTTGTAGTTAATTGTTAATTTATACATGTTAGATCAAATTCTCATAAATTAATCATAGTTAAGTTTTGTAACTTTTTAACTATTACAATACAATTAAAGTGGTAAAAACTCAAAATTGCAATCTAAAAATTATATATTAATATATTTAGTTGAGTTAGGTCTAAACCAACCAATTTCTACAACTTATCACTTTACATAACCTTTTATGACATTTTAACTTTACGATACAAATAAATAGGTAAATATTCAAAATTGTAATCTAAAAAGAAACTATTAATGTATTAACAAGATAGAACTATATGTCCAAATCAACAAATTTCTATATCCTGTCCTTTTATCAATCTAATTACATGCTACTAAAATCTAAATTTTTAATCTTGGCATTTGGAGTAGACTGACTAAAACAATAAAATAACTATCTCCATTGTTTTCTTATTATTTTGTTCATTACATTACAGGTTTAGTATTTCAACTATGAGAATTAAGCTTAATTTAATCTTTGAGTTTTTAAAACGGTCTATAAACTTACAATTTTGTGTGTAATATCTTTGAAATATTATAAAACAAATTATTATATATAAATTTGAATTTTATATCTTGTTTAGTAACAATTTGATTTTTGGATTTTGAAAATTAAGCCCTATAAATCCTTTTTCACCTCTAAATTTCTTACCTTTTTATCTACTTTCTACCAATGTTTTTAAAAAATCAAGTTAAGTTAAGAAAACAATCAAAAATAGTTTTTAAAAGCTTGCTTTTGTTTCTATAATTTGGCTAAAATTTTAGTTATTTTACTTAAGAAAAATAAAACAATGGTAAAAAAAATTGAGGAAATAAGTTTAATTATCAAAAACCAAAAGTCAAATTGTTATCAAACAAATCTCTTTTAATTTTGTGTATAATAGATTAAAGAATTCAAGATTATATCAAAATTTATGACCTAAATTTACAATTTTGAAAGTTCAAGAATAAAAAAATACACAAATCTCAAATTTTAATATCTAAATTTATAATTTAACCTATTTCTTTCAAATATTCTAACATAACTAAACATATGAATAAACACTTTTTTATAACACTAATATTAACTATTAGGAATGTTAAACTGTTTTTTCTAATTGGGCTTTCCAGACCTGAAAAATATTTTGCTGTAATCATATTTGTGCATTCTACCTAAATATTTAATCATAAATTATCAAGTGGTTATTTCTTAAATAAATATATTTTTCAATATTTTTATCCCTTTATAATTAAAGGAAATATTAGGAGATAGGTGCAGACAGTGCACTCAAATGTTGCTCATCAAATCTTTTGTTTTTTTGTAGTGATGTCAGCATCCCATCAAAAAAAATTCATAGACCCTAATAATGGTATCACGACCTAAGCTTGAATATTAAAGAGTTAGAATAGATAATGATGAACCTAATCCTCTTTCTCAACGAAATCATTGAGACCATGTGGAATCAATACACAAGAGAACAAGCCACCGAAAATAAACCTTAAATTATAGCTAAACTTTAATTTTACTAAAAGAGTCATTATGAATAAGAGAAGAGGTTGCCCCCTTCATGTCAGACACAATAAAGTAGCTAGGACTGGAAGGTTTAATAGGATTCAAAAGTACCAGAAAAGAAGATGCCAAAGCCAGTCACATTGACATTGGGGAAGGAGAAAAAATAAAAACATCTATTAAAGATGAATATGAAAGCCATACACATACCTGGCAGTTGCATGCATGCAGGTCTGTAAAATGTATATATTGCAAATTAGCATCAGAAAAAAGGAAAAGAAAAGTCTGGTGATTAGGACCCCACTGCTTGATTGTTGTCATTTGCCTCCACATTTATTGTAATAAGCAACCTGCAGATTCATTACAAAAATAGTGAGGGTACAATTTAAAATGTTAACCTATGCGATCTTAGGATAATTGGTAAATACTCTTCTTTTTCATAGGAAAGCAAGTGTAAATTTGTGCACTCTTAAGGCTAAAAGTAAGCTAAAAGTAAGCTAAATCTATATAATATCCTCTCCTTGCCTTTTGAGCTGAGGAAAACGTGAAGAATTTCCATTCGCAATCGACATAATCCCCCTGGAAAGTACATCTTTCTTCTCTCCATTAGTTTCTATATATGACAGAACAAATCTTTGTGATGAAGTAAATGTAGATGGTAAAGGATACCTGTTGAGAGAATTCCCTATGAATTAACTCAAATTATTCGAAGTAATATTTGAGTGTAACCTAGGTTAGGTCAATCTCCATGCATCTACTTTAATCATAAAGGGAAAAGTGTATAAAAAATATCTATAAGAGAATTTTTCACGTGACAATTTGTGATTAGACACTTACTAGGTTACACAAAAAATGGATGCAACTCTAAGAGGATTGAAAACAAATCCCATGGAAAACTATTAGTTTTGCCACTGAAGAGAAAAAGGCCTACATATCCTGCAGTTTATTATCATTATCTACCACTAGGGAGGTAACATGTACTTGTCCTGCCAGTGAGAGAAGAACCTGTAGCTTTTTTAGAGTGACTTTATCCACTGGGATTTACCCTCATCATTCATGGGTATCAATCAACTACCAACAAACCAATCAGAAACTTAAACAATGTTCATTTGGTGTAACAAACTAATCATTTCAGTTCAAATTTAACCACCATCAAAGAGCAAACCAGAGCCAAGTTCAATGTAGTAAACAAGTCATCAACTGAAATTTCAAGTCACCATATGGAATGATCAGTGCAAGGTTTGTATGGAGCCTTCTAATCATGTCATTACCAGTCTCAGTTTTGTGCCTGCCAACCACTAACATGATCTCTTCAATCAATCATATGATTCTATTGTTTAGATTGTCGTCTTTTATAGAGAAAGTACATCTTTTAATAGCATACTTGAGTTGATGCACCAGAAAGGAGTTGCCAAAAATATGCAACAGTGCTTTTGTGCCTTCTAAAAATGTTAATTACAATCTATATCTTTCATGGAAAATCCCAAATATTTTCTTTCTAATTCACATGCAACTGGCAGCAATCTTTTCATTATCAGTTATCATTGCTTAGGTCCTCGTCTAATTCAGAGGAAATACATTTTCTAATAGCATACTTGATATGCATATGATGCACCAGAAAGGAAAGGGAGCTGCTAAAAATATGCAACTATGCTGGAATGATATGCACAAGAGATTCAGCAAGTTGCACCTACCTTTTGTATATCTATATATTTTCTATATCCGTGAGTGTTCGAGCTAACTTACCTTGTACCTCGATTAATCTCACGGGATGACCCCTTGACCCTACTACATTTGAGTGTCAAGAATTCGTAGGATATTAAATCTTAGATAGATAGTCACCATGTATTGAATTCATTCACTCTTAATCCTTTATCAAACTCAATCCTTTATTTACCACTAGGCCAACCCATGATGATTTGTAGTTTTTGTACATCGTTCCATAGTGTTATTTTATAACAAATCAGACTGGACTTTTTATCAAATGCAACAAGAACTTCCAGAATCCAGAGCAGTTTGGCTCTTCTCCAAGTTCACATCATAATAGTTTCGAATTCGAACAAACTTCTCTGAATTCTCAGGGCAGAATATATCTTCGCAAAGTGGAAACAATATTAAAATACTCGCTAATTAATCAAATAATAAAGTGGAAACTCACTCATTAGCAGTTAAGTGCAGTGCATAAAGGATTACAAAAAGATCGAAGTCATTAGATCACCCACAAGTTTATGAAAATGTCAAGTCGCATTAAATCATAATGCGGTAATCGTTGGGTCATACACTGTTAACTTTTGACTACAAACTTTCAAGGTTTAGCAGATTTCTTAGGTAGGAAGATGAAACAGGCAACGTCCAATTCAAAGGTAAGAAGTTACAACAAAATCAATTAAGATCTAACCTCTGATGCTTAAACAATGGATATCTTCGCAAGTTTAAGTTGGCAATGGCCCGATGAAAGAGCTCTTGACTCCCGAACCGAGAAAGAAAGCTATGGCCAAGACGATGATCCACAGGAATACACACAGAGAGAGAACATGATTTTTGACAGAAATAAGTTGAGCAATCTGATCTCGCTCTTGAGGTATAGCAAGGAAGTCGTCCACAATGATACTCATGGATGCATCAATAAGCTTCTTAGACTGATGATCAACATCCGTCGATTGCAGGACTTGAGTTAGAGCACGCCTTAGAGAATTCACAGCAATCTGTACCTCTACTGAACCCGCGCTTGCTTCATCCATATCATTAGATCCAGAAAAATTAACTGGAACCTTGTCAAGCTGTTCATTGTCAAAACTGACAACTGAAGATGGAGAGAGATCGGCGAAAAGCGAGGTCTCACAAGAAGCAGAAAATGCCGGATTAACACCTTGCAAGAAATTCTGAAATTGAGAAAACTAACAAATTTTCAAATCTATCAAATTCCAGTGTCGTAAATCTCTCGTATACTTCATTTCATCGTTTAACCATACGTTAAATACATCAAGTGAATCTCAAAACGAATATGACTTGAGCAAATAACAGATTACAAATCTACAACTCCACAAACTGAGATCAACTAATATACGGAAGAGAAACGAGCAGGAAAACACAGAGGAAAGAGGTTAAACCAAAAATTACAAATGAATCGGAACTTACACTATCGATATCTGGAATTTGATTGATGTCTGTGACAACGGAAATCGGAGAGAAGTCTTCCTTAGAAATTGGCTGGATTTTGTCGTCGGAAAGTGATGAAAATGTAGCAGTCAAGCATTTGGCGATCTTAAAGGAAGTAGAACGAACAAGAAATCAAACAAAAGAATGAAGGAGATTGAGAACAACAAATCAAAAACAGAGAAATCGTACCTTCTGAGGCTTCCTTGATCTACGATTTGCGGTTTGATCTCTCTGTGGAGTTTGGTAGTCTTTCATCTTTTTCTCCATCTTGATATCGCGGGAAAACTTTGGGAAGTTCTGAAATTAAGCTTTGGCGCCAATGGAAGTGGTGGAACATATGAAACAGAGAAAATAACGGTTTGTTTTTATGGGGCTAAAATTTGAAAATTATAGGGTTTGATTTTTCTTTTTGTTTATTGTTTTTTTTCCCCCTAAAATCAAGCTTATAAATACTAATATTTTTAAGTTTAATCATTTTCAAGTTTTTGGGTTTGGTTATTCACTTCCTACTAATATTTAGAAAACTAAGGTAAATTTTGAAAATTAACAATTTTTTATTTTTAGAATTTGATTACGAATTTAAGTATTTCTTTACTAAAAATGAAAATCATAATGAAAAATTTAGGAGAAAACTAACATAAATTTTAAAAATATAAAATTAAAAACGAAATTGAGCTCTTATTTTTGAATATAACCAAGTGGATAAGACATCAATTACTACTCTAAAATTTGAATTGTTTTAAAAATAATAATAATTAAATTTAAATATAACGTTAAATGTTCTTCGATGGTTGCGTATAAAATTTAAGGTTAAATAACAGTCTATTATTATTATATTATATAATTAAAGTTTAATCATTTTTTTTTACTTATGTAGCTCCAAAGAAATTGGACATCAAAGTTATTTAAAAACTACACAACTAAATCATATGCTAACTTAGCATAAGATTGATTAGAATACTATATCTTTCATCAAATTAACAAATATCACAATTAGAACATCTTATGATAGAAAGGCTTGCTGATGTTTTGGTTTGGGCAATTTACCTTCACCTAGAATCACAAGACCCAATGGACCTTATCATCAACCATAGAAAAATAAGATTTTTAAAGAATACATACATTAAAATTGACTTTTACATAGTTGGATTCGAATAATTGTAACTATTTTAAAAAAATGATGAATTCATGTAATTTTAAAAGCGATGTTTCGTTCAAATATATTTCTACCATTATATTGTGATGTTTCATATCTATAGTCTAAATCACACCTACACACAAAAAGAAACATCGTTTAATCATACAACCACTTTTACTCAAATAGTTGTAATAATGGGATAAAGAATGTGATTATCCATTTAAACATATCTCCACAGTTAGATAGTGTTTTATATATATGAGTTTAATCATGCTCATACATGAAAGGATACACCATTTTGTAGTGTAACCAATTTAACATTAATAGTTGTAATAGGACAAATGATGTAAGAATGTAACTGTCTGTTCAAACAAGCTTTTACCGTGAGATTGTGATATTTTATATCTACGATCTAGACAATACCCATGTACAAAATAATTTACCACTTTATGTGTAACCACCTTAACCTAAATATGTAACGAAAGATAAAGTAAGAATTATTAAAAGATATAAGGGTAAGATGGGAATGAAAAATTATCCATCATAGCATACTAATTTTATATATAGTATTGCTCACATTGTAAACGAAAATTACCTATATTTTTTTTTCCCTTTTCTTCTTAGTCATTTGTTTGGAATCAAGAAAGTTGAAGACATGATTTAAATTCCAGTGATTTTAAATTCAAATAATGAATATTTTTTTTCCTTATTTGAAATGATAAACGATAAAGATTTGAAATAAATGTAATTAAAATCATGTATTTGTATCATAACTGGAAAATAAAAGAAAGTAAAAAAATCACTAATATGAATTTACTTATATATCGTATAAAATCTTGCAAAATTCAATCATTCTAACTATTTTTTTTTTTTTACATAAAAATAAAATTTGAAACTATGTATCTTATCCACAATGAAGCTATTCCACCCGTACTTAGACGATTGGTGATATATTCTGTCCATGACTATAACTATTCATTAAACTACTACATTAGCCACCAATGAACACCTAGAATAAAGATGATCATAGAAAATATGTGAAATGTTTTGTCGGTTCCGTTTGAGGAAATTCAAATATATCAAAGAATTGGAATTTCGTTTTCAATCCGAGACAAAATAGATAGTTGATCGATCTTCATGAGTTACAATTGATCTGAATGTTCCAAGTGCATCCAACAAAAATTGTACCATATCCGTCACGCATAAAATCTTTTAATTGCTTGAAAAGATAAATTTAGGCAACAACAACTATATAGTCGTATGACAATCTCAAGCTGGAAACATATGCAAGTGGCTTGGGCAAACACTTGGGTCACTGGATCCACTTAAGAAACATTATCAAACTAAAAGGTCTTCAAGCTCCCTTTCCAAACAAAGAAAAAGGTTAATCTTTTTAAAAATATAATCAAAATATAACAAAAAAAAATAAAATTAATTTCAAATCTGTTATGATTTGAAATTAATTCAAACCAATGAGAATCCATATATAGTCAAAAGTTTCAATGATAAGTAAGATGAAAAATTTCTAACTTTTAACCTTTTCGTTGAAAGAATATATATCTTAACCAACTGACTTGTGCTAAGATTAGTCGTGAAGTTATATACTAAAAAAACAACCTATTACAAAAAGATGGTAGCTAGGTTTAGATCCATAAATGACAACTAAGAGTTTGTCTAGACATTTGTTTGTTCCATATTTAAAATCAACAATAATAGAATTTTAAACAAATATTTAGGCCTCGTTTGATAATCATTTGGTTTTTAGTCTTTGATTTTTGAAAATTAAGTATATTTCTTCCTCATTTCTCACAATGATTCACGTCTTTCTTAAATATAATGGTTGAATAATTAGTCAAATTTCAAAAACAAAAATAAAGTTTTTAAAAGTTACTTTTTGTTTAGTTTTCAAAATTTGGCTTGATTTTTAAACCATCGGTAAAGAATAGATAACAATGGAAGAAATTTGGAGTTGAGAGTAGTGTCTATAGATTTAATTTTCAAAAATAAAAAACAAAAAACTAAATGGTTACTAAACGGGACTTTGGTTTTAAGTTTTTAGTTTTTAAAAATGAAACCTACCATCATCACCTCTTCCACCCGATCTAAATTTTTTGTTTGTTGTATACTTTCTACTGATATTTTCAAAAACTAAATCAAAATTTGAAAAAAAAAAAATTATAAAAAACAAATTAGCTTGGAATTAAAAAAAATTACTCAAGAAGGAAGAAAATTACTATAAAGAATTACCAAAAACTAAATAATTACAAAATAAGCCTTAATTATATGTAAACGTGATAGGTACCATTTGCCAAGAACATTGTTCTTTCTTTTCCCAACATAGAATTTTCTCATTAATTTTATAGCACTAATTTAAAAAATAGAATTAAAAAAAAAAAAAAAAAAATCAATCATTCCTAATGTACATGTGGATTTCAAAATATTTTTCCTCTATTAAGTCCAAGTTGAATATCATTGCAGTAGAGATATTTGATACCTAAAAAAATCTTAATATATATATATATATAATCTACTCATAATTATTGAGGCTTAATAATCCTTAATAAGAGAATGACGAATATCATATTGAAAATTTCTAAAAATATTAAACTATACAATTCACGATTTAATTATTAAATCGTTGAAACTTAAATTGATGGAAATTGCGTTAATCATAATTACCTCTTCGGTGGAAAGTGTGGGATCCCCTATGCCCACACGCAAGTTTCTTTTATTAAAAAAAATAATAATAATTTATTTTAGGGAAAAAAACACTTCTAAGAGAGATTTCACGAATGGAAAAAATATCAAACAATTTATAGAAATAACAAAAAAAAAAATTGATAAGCATATATCAATGTTTATCATATGGTATCAATAATAAACTTCTATCAGTTTCTATTACTGATATAGTTTTATCGGTCTCTATCATTCTATCAAAAAAATTTTTTTTGATATTTTGTCTAAATAGTTTTATTTATTTATTTATTTTGAAAAAATCTCCTTTAAAAAGTTATTTCAAGTTTACTAAAACATGCTTAATGCAAATATAATTGACATGCATTCTCTTTCTCAAGGTTAAAATCTTTTGATTCTCATTCTCTATCGTTATTGTATTAAAAAATTAGTACAAACTAGAAAGATTGTATTATCAATAGATTATAATTACGAATCTTTATCATGCATAATTCTATATTATACATATATATCATTAGATTACAAAATTTGTTGTATTTCTTTTTATATATATATTAATTTTAGGTTTAGATTTTCTAATTGGAATGATGTGGCAAGGTTTACCATATTCAAAATAAATCTCAAGCTACCATACATTATAATTTTTGTAGTTCAACAATTTTTTGAGGTGAAGATTTTTCTAATCTGTTTGATCATTATAGTATATGTCATGACTCATAATGTACTAAAAAGATAATTTAGGTTTTAATTAGTTGAATTATGTTCCTGTTATAAATATTATAATTTTATAAATTATATGATTTCACATAAAACATAAGGCCAACTCATATTGAAGGTAGAAAAACTTCTATTTACTTTAAATTATATATATCTTTTAACACCCTCAAACTATAAGATTATTCAATATCTTAACTGTTTATATTTATTAGAGTAATATGCTCATGCCAAAAGCAATACATTTTTCTAAATTATTGTCCAAATCAATCATACTCAATCAAGAGATTTTCAAGCCAATTCACTAGATTTTTCGTATCATAAAAAAACTCACAAATAATCATGGCATATCTTTTGATCATAATATAGTTTTTTTTTTGTTAGTTCGATAATATATGTGCGAGTGTTGATTCAAACTTTCAACTTTTTAATCAAACGAATAGTTAATATCTTAACCAATTGACCTAGGCTCAAATTAACATAATTTTACATTTAAAAGTCTAGTCAAGGCACGAGCATCATCGATCTTCGATTGAAAAAATCAAAGATTTGAATCTTCCATCAACATATTCGAACTCGAAAAAAAAAAGATATATTTAATATTTTATAATGAATTTGTAACACGCCCAATAGTGAGGCGACAAACATTTATGGTATCTCCACTGCGGTTATAACCGCACTTTTTATTTTTCTTGCATGATGATATTCTACAAAGTGCTCTAAGACGACGTTATTCAAAATCTTTATTGGTTTTTTTTTTTCTTTTCTTTTCTTTTCTAAAACTAATATTTCTTGTTAATTTTTCCCCTTCCATATATATATATATATATATATATATATCAGCAGTGTGTACAAAACAGTAGCCTGAATTTTCCCTTTATATATATGCTTCATTTCTCCCTAATTCACACCATATTCTTAATTACCAAACAAATAACGAGGTAATTTTTAATCAAATTCATTCCTAATTTTGCCTTTTATTTACCTAAATCAAAGTTTGTTTATCGTTTTTGTTTATGTTTTTGTATTTTTTAAGGTCTTGTAGTGATGATTATGATGAAGAGGGTGCTCTTTCTTTTTGCCGCCTTGTTCCTTCTGCTTGTGGCAGACGCCACGATGCACGGCGTCGTCGAGAAGAAGCATACACGTAAACTAGCTCAAAGCTTCGGTGACCGAAGAACAACCCCCGAAGCGGGAGCGGCCAGCAGTGAAAATGAGCCTGACCCTGAAGATGCTAATGTTGCTACAGACGTTGGAGCTAACGACGACGACGAAAATCTTGGTTATAAAAATTATGGAAAGGGCTCCGACACCGAAACTCACCGTTACTTCTCGAGTGATAAGCCATACAGACCCTAGAAAAGGTTTTGACATCATCACCATCGTTGTCGTGGTCATCGTACCAGGTAGTCAATTGTAAAGAAGAAAAAAGTGATGTTTTTCTATTGTAATAAGTGAAATGTGCATGGAATGTCTGCTGAAGATCCTAAAGTTAAAGAGATGGCTAGCTGAAGCATGCAGGCTTTGGCATTTCACAGAGTTTGATGTTTGTTGTGTGTTGTGAAAAAATATAATGAATAATATGGATGAAATTAAAATACATGTGTGTATCATATAGTTTTATGTTATGCTGCTATGATTTGGCTTGTAATTATTTTATGAAAGGAAGAATGCTTAATATATATAAAGTTGGTGATGATCTTAATCTTGTTATTAGTAAATAAATAACTTGTGATTAATTCTTGTCAAATTCATTTTAGTTTTATTTTTTGTGTTAGATTATAAATTGAGTTCGTTTAAATTACATGTTTAATCAACTTTGAAGCTTGTGTCTATGTGGGTTGTTCCTAAATTTTCAATATTATCTAATAAGTTTTAAACTTTTAATTTTGTGTCTATTAAGTTTAAAAATTTTCAATTTCAATTTTGTATTTAGTATATTCATAGATTTTAAAATTTTAAGAACTAAACTTATGGCTTAAACATTGAATTTATATAATCTTGATTATGATGTAAACTATACGTTATTGTTTTAAGTTTTATATGCTTTATTAGTAGAACAAATATAGATATGATGATTTGAACTTCTAATTTTAATAGAAATGATATACGTCAATTAGTTGGTTTTAATAAAATTTGCAAACATGACACATGCATAGAATACTAATTTATGTGTACTAAGTATTACATTAATTAAAATTCATGGTGAATTTTTAATTAATGTTGATGGGTTATGATTTCTAAATTTTGCAAAAGAGGTATAACTTGTTAATTATTTTTTTAAGGGCAATAATTTGTTAATTATTGTTATTATTATAGTAAATTTCTTTATTGACACTTTTTGGAATAAAAATGTGTGTCAATGGTCATTTACGTCATTGTTTTTAAAATAAGTATTTAAATAATCACTTGGATTTATGTGGTTTTAACTCTTTTTTGGATGTATATTTTCATATGAAAAATAGAATGTAAAAGACGAATTTAAATTCGAAATTATAAATCAAAATAAGCATAATTCAACTAGCATCAAATATATACTATAATTTTGAAGTAGATTCAATCTCTCACTTCACATATTATCGAGAGAGAAAATAAGATTGCAAAATATTCTTTTTAAAAGAGAAAAAAAAACATAGGTAAAGAATGTTTTTATTGAACAACAATTTTTCAAATGACCAATAGCATTTTTCATGTGGCTAACCTACTCAATTTGTTGAGCCATTCATCAACATTGCAAGTTAATTACATTGATAGTTGTAGACTTGAGAAGTTGCTCACCTAAAATTATATTCTATCACAATTTTCTCTGCAATTTTTTAATCATATTTTCATTTTTTTAAAAAATAAATATTTGAATTCTTAATCAGATTCTAAAACTAGCTTTTAAAAATTAAGGCCCCATTTGATAATGTCTTTGTTTTTCAGTTTTTTGTTCTTTTTTTCCTTTTTTTTTATTTTAATTTATTCATATTTTTCCTCAATTTCATTATTAAGATTTTCATCTTTCTTAAAGATACATTTGAATTCTTAATTAAAGTCCAAAAACAAAAACTACTTTTTCTAAAAGCCTATGAACCGAATCATTGATAAAGCAATTCGGCTTGGCGGAAGCTGTAGCTTTGCGGACGAAGCCGAGCCCGTAGGCCAGCGGGCAAATTGTATTGAGAAGTAATCTGTATGGAACTCGTGATGCGTCTATTTGTTGAAGTAGATTCTTCTTTTTGATCAATCAAAACCCAATCTCGGTAACGAAATATTCATTCCTATTATGTCAATTTCCTAATCAGTCAAGTCAACCATACCTAAGGATCGGTGAAAGACCCTCAACAGGGTTAACTTCGAGTTAAGATTTAGCTGTTGATGTCACATATCCTTGATGTCACATATCCGCTATCACTGTACTTGGAGCAACATTACCGATTGATAAATCCCTAACTTTAGGTCGCAGCAGCTTCCCGTGGAGCCTCCTGCGGATCATCAGTTCAGTCTCATCTATTGCTGCGGATTCTCGAACAAGAACCGGGGGGGGGGGGGGGGGGTGGGGGGGGGGGGGGGGGGGGGGGGGGGGGGGGGGGGGGGGGGGGGGGGATGCTTAAAATTTCAATCCAATGAATACTACATATTTTAGCAAAACTTCACTTGAATTCCAAAAAGTAAACCAAAAAAAGGGGGGGAAAATCAATGGATAGAAGCTCAATTAAAAATAATAATAAAATAATAAAAACAAAAACAAATACTTATCGAATAGGACCTAAGTATATTCAGCCTGATTTTTGCCAAACTAAACATTAAAATATAAATAATGACCAAACCGACTAAATCGACTTCTTTTTCTCGTTGGCTTCAGCCTTAGGTTGAAAATTAATGAATTATAAATGCTACCATCAACTTTATTATAAATACTTTAGATTTGAGTCAACTTTATATAAATACGAATGACTCAAGTGAAAAATAGTACTTCATATCAAATTTGAGCAATATCTAAGAGATAGAAACAATAATGATATTATTTTTATTAGTTTTACATTAATTTTGCATTAAAAATTATTTATATTCGATAATGTAATTTTTTATAATATTTTAATGTATGTCATATTTTTTTTAATTCTATACCCATTAAATTATAAGAGAAAAATAAGAAAAAAAACAACAAACAAAAAATAGTTATCAACCAAAATTTTGTTTCTGCTTCTTTTTTCTTTCCAAGAAACAAAAAATAGAAATAGTAATCAAGTATATCCTTGTTCTTAGTTTTTAAAAAATAAAAAATAAGAAATAAGAAATGAAAAAGAGAGAACATGAACTAGAAAATAAGAAATGAAAAACATGAAATATGAAATATTTAATATCTATATCTTAAACTCAACCAAAAATTGTATGAAATATATCACATTATTTTGTGTATTATCATCTAAGGTTTGAATTTGAAATGGACAAAAAAAAAACAAAAAGAAGAAGAAGAAGAAGAAAAGGATCATACCACTTGAGCATTAATGAATTAAAATAAGTAAATCATGTGCGCGTGTGTATGTAATAGAAAAGCAACTTGGCAACAGTAACGCAATCTCGAGGAATTAAAATTAGTAAAATAAAACCAAGAATATATTATATTAAATTAAATTTACATAAAAGAGCTAATTACAAATACATGATCATCTAATAAAAGCTGTAACGCATCATCAACCAATATCTTAAAATTAAAATACTAAAAAAAGAACATGGGAAACAAAATCATAATCTACGACATTTCCCTTTCTATTTGTAAATTTCACACTTTAATATATCTAGATCTTTTTAAATACAGTTAATTATTACACTTTAATTTGTATTATACATAATTAGACATTACCTGAAAATGAGCCCCCCAACAAAATATAATGGACAATGTAATACAAATTAAAGTTTCATAATTGACTTTCCTCCAAAAATAATAATAATAATAATAGTTTTTTTTTTTTGTTGTTGTGTTGTTGTCGTTGGTTTCTCCTGGTTCAAGATGTGATTTTGTTTTTTGTTTTTACTTATCTGCTTTTCGTTGGTTGGTTTGTGTGTGGGTTCTTACTCTCATACTTTGGTTTTGTTTTGTGCCTCAATGAGGTTTCCTAAAAAAAAAACCTTAAATTATAAATTTGACCCTATAATTAGAAGAGAGTTAAAATTTAATCAAGCTAAAACTTCATAAATTTCACCTAAATAGCTTCTTCATAAGGGAATATTTAATAAGACAATTTATCAAACTATAATCATAAAAACTAAGTACTAGCTGTCATCAAAGACCAAATTTATAATTTATAAATTTAACCCATGCACCTCCGGCAAATATATGTTAAATTATAAGTCTAGTTTGGGTATTATATATTTAGACTCCGAACCTTTCAATTCTTTAAGCCCTTAAATATTAAAAGGTACCTGATAAATAACTTTCACTTTTCTGTCCAATAAATCCCAAAATTGATGAGTTTTCAACCCATTCAACCTCTTTAAAATCACGAACATCCATACACAAAATTAAAAGTTCACAAATCCATTGCTTATTAACTGTTTAGGCAAGGTTTCAAATCTTAAGCCTCCTCGAAAACAAACATCCCCTTGGACGTAACAAAGATTAACAAAAAAAGACATTTTTGCCATGTCTTAAATTAAATTAACAAATAAACTTTAACACAACAGCCAGAATCACAAGCGAATCTCAGAAAAATTGGGTTACTGAAATTTTTACTTGAATGCAAAGAACAGCCCAGATGAGTTTAAATATCTAATCTGGGTTCTACATGGGGCTGCAGTGTAATATTTGGCAACAAGTTATACAAATATTTCAAAAAAAAAAAAAAAAAAAACTTTTTGAAGAGTCTTCAATATATTTCTTCGTGTCAGTGAACCTCTCTATCATGGAACTGAGACGTATCTAACGATCAAATTACACGGATTCATTTTCCTTGTTCTTTTTCGACTAAATTATAAAAAGTACTCTGCAACTTCGTTCCTTCGTCTAAAAAATGTCCCTATTATTTCAAAAGTTGCAATATTATGCAAATCTTTTATAAATGTTTCAAAACTACCATTTGAGCACGAAGAAAAATTATTAGAATGTTGAACGAAATTTGGATCTGAAACGGTGTAGTGGTGACCTAAAATGAAATCAAAGACCTGTACACCAACACTCATACTTCAAATCCTAATTTTCATCCACAATTCTAAATGATATACACTCCAATGATAGTTTCAAAACATTTACAAATGATCAAGGCAATATTACAACTTTCAAAAGAATAGGGATATTTTTGAAATAAAGAGCAAAGTAATAAGGGTAATTTTTTTAATTTAGCCATTTTTTTCTCTGTTTTCTTTCTTTCCTTTTTTTTTTATTATTTTATATTTAGGAACAAAAATGTTAATCAATGATCAAAAGCACTTCTTACTGATAATGGTTGATCTAGGAGGACATTGCTTCTGGATATAAGATCGTGGTTGAAAAATAAAACAATAACACTAATGTCATCATGAAAATGACGCCGAACCTTCTTGTCGATCTTTCGGAGATCTGAATACCGCATCTCTCGTTTTCGAGCTGCTTCTTGAAGGGCTGCCTTCACAAGCCTTTTTGCACTTCCCTGCATCAAATCAAGCAAATGGCAAGGACCAGATCAAAAGTGTTTCGCTTAACAATGTCCACATCAGAAAATGCTTACAAGCAATCAACACGTTAGCAGATAGGTCGAAACTCGAATCTAGAGCATCATGTTTACCACAATAAAAACAACCTCTCGTTGTTTGAGAGACAGGTTATACCCAGCGGCAAAGAAAAAGAGATGAATGCGTTGTCTTCTACTTCTTCTTTTTTTTTCTTTTTTTTCCTTTGGTTAAATTACAAATTTAGTCTTTGAAATATGTAACAAACTAGCTAAAAATAAAAAAAAGTTACAAGAATTAAGCAACAGAAATGGTTACAACAAAACTAAAAATAGTATCCAACACCCAGCGGCTAGTAGGTACATGGGTTTTAGAACAGATTAAGACAAGGTGACCCAAAATTGAAAGTTTAAGAACCTATGTACATTTTTTTTTGGATAAGACATGGATCAAAAAGACTAAACAGATATAGACTTGAATGTCCAGAAATCGACCCTTTTTTATCAACCTAAATATGATAGTAGTTAAAGAATTGAATGGGGAGGAAAACTTACCGCACGTGGATGATTATGGACAATATCCACTGCTTTTTCATTGGTTAGGTGTTCCCAAAGTCCATCGGATGCAAATATGAGAAAAGAATCGTTTTGATGAAGAGGGTGAGCAATAATCGTAGGTACAGCAGTCAATATAGGCCTATCAATTGGTTCAGGAAGCCTAAATTTAGCATTGATTCTTTCATTATTATACTGAGCATGTTTCAAATAGACATCCCCAATGGATCTAGAAACCTGCGTAAGATATCATCACAAAGTTGAAAGTGTAATCATTATCCAAACGGATAAAAATGGATTAAAAATAATAAAAAAATAAAGGATTTTGCCAGATGTCTGTAACATTTTCTAGATAAAGGCCAGTTAAAAAATTGAATAAAAATAAACTGATAGCAGAGGACTTCAAAAAGCGCACTCACAAACTACAAGAACCGCATCCAAGAGGGTAATTATTCTGATGCGAAGGATCTCTTTTAAAAATCTATGTACCAACATTAATGGATAAATATGCATCCACGGTTCTTCTTGATTAACAGTAAATTAGAGGAAACAATTTTCTAAAACTGTCCAAAGAAATAACATCAATAAGGTTGACACCAGTGGAATAACTATAACTTGTACCACATACAGTGACAAACAAACTGGATTTCAGCTTGAAAGTAAAGAAAAATTTTCAAAAAAAAAAAACCTTGAAAGTAAAGAAAAAATCGACTGTAAGCTTTGATAGATATTGTGTTTCCGCAACTTTTTTGTTCTACCAATAATTAATGGACAAACGATGAATTATGGTTCCTCTAGATTAACAGTAAATTACATGAACGAATTTCCAATATCTATCTAATGAAATAACAAATCAAGTACCACAAAGATGCACGACCGTGACAAAAAAACTAAATTTCAACTCTTAATGTAAAGAAAAACTTGACTACATGCCTTGAAATGTGGTATTTTTATTTTATATTACGGCACTAGTCCAGAGATTCCCTAGTCACACTAAAACGATAACAAGTAGCATGATGGAAGTTCGATAGTTTCGGGAATTAGCTAGATTTTTTAAATATGGCCACTATATAGTGAAATTGGAGCGTGCAGACAGTATTGTTCCACCACAATCTCAATGTTTGCTCATCAAACTTGGGGGGAAGGTGTTGAAATATCTTGACCCTTTGATGATACATAATTTGAAATTTAAATCATCTTATACAAGTCATTATGTCAAGTAGAGTATGCTACAAGACAGGAAAACCGTTCCTAAAGTTGTAAGTCAGATATATACAGTTATCTTTACCTGTATAATTCCTTTCACTCTCCAAACTCCATGCCTTTGAACCACAATTTGAGGATCATTTGGATGCATCTCTCTTAACTCTTGCCTGATTTCCTCGAGATTTGCATTATGCTCGGTTGATAATTGAATGGCAGCAATCTCCCCAGTGTTTCCAACTTTCTTCCCTAACACGGCACGAGAATCTCCTAGACTTGCAATGTAGAGTGTCTGCTCGTGTATCACCCCTACTAGACAGCACGTCCCAACTGTTGCTATCTGCGGTCGAGTACTCCATAACTCTGATACAACAGCCGTGAACCCTTCCTCTGTTTGACGAAAAGCATTCAGAATGGTTTCACGAGTCACAACTCCATGTTGTTCATCTGAAATTGAAGCATCAAAGAAGTAAACAAGAATGTCAACCAATCCAATCTATTTAAGAAGGAAACCATCAAAAAGAAAATTTGTGACATTCAGGAACAATCTATTTCAAAAGTACAAAGTCCTGAGTAAACAAGGAACACAAGAATGAGAGTTACTTGAAAACAAATGCATAAAATTGTTAAGACTAGAGTTACAGAATCATCAGCCATCGGAAGAAACAAAACCCAAAACTAATTGCATTCCATTTATCTAGCTCAATCTTCTTCAACTGCATAAGCTATAATCTACTCTAAACTCGAGAACAGCAAACAATTCACAAACAGTAATCAATTTCCAATGGAAAAACGCAGAAAGCAAAATCCAAAATCAAATAAAAAAAAGAAAAAGAAAATGGATCTAAGAATGAGTAACAGTAGCAACAATGATTAATAAATAAGCAAGAAATCAAAGAAAAAGGGGGAAATAAAACAGGAGGGCGTTGAAAAGAACAGGAGAACAAATGAAGAAGAGTGATGAAAAACAAAGACAAGATAAAAGAAGAGAACCTTGGAAACGTCTAAACAAATTATCACAGACGTATCGAGAGGCGTCAGGGCCGCCATGACCATCATAGATTCCGACGAAAGTACCAAAAGGGCCAGATTCAATTTGGCTCTGGTCCTCGAGAACTTGGTTGGCTTGAACAACAGCCATGGAGAATTCACCGGAAGCATACTTACCATAATCATAGAACCAGAGTAAAGTATCTTTGGTGTCTTTGGCACCGCAATTGGTCCCAATAACACCAACAGAGGCGAAATTATCAGTAGGATGCCCAAAAGGCTTCCAGCAAAGAGAGAGCAGATTCATGAATCCCCGGAGCATCCCACATCTCTCAGAGATGAAAACCCCCCAAGTAAGAACCCTAGGAAGGAATAAATGAAGGGAAGAAGAAGTGAAACCCTAAGAAGAAGAAGAAGAAGAAGAAGAAGAAGAAGAAGAAGAAGAGGAGGAGGAGATGAAGATTTGTGTTCGGTAGTAGAGGAACACAGAAGGTCTTCGCCTCAATTTCTCTTGTGGGGAAGAAGATGCTGTGGGGAATCCCTCTTCTTGGGTCTGTTATTGTCAGTGCCCTCTCTTCCTTTTTTCTTTTTTCTTTTTTCTTTTTTTTTTAACTTTTCCATTTTTTAAGGGTTTTTTTTTTTTTTTTTTTCCTTTTCTATCTGGAATATATATTTTATGTCAATCGAATTAGACGAGTATTTTTAAGTGATTTAAGAGTGGATGAATTTTTCTATTATATTTGTTAAATTACAGAATTTTAATAATAACTAAATATTTTGGTTCGTGTATTCTTTAATTTAGAAGTCTTTATATTTTAAAAAACAATAATCATTTTTGTTTGAATTAAAAATCACTTTTAATCTCTAAATTTTAATAAAAATAATAATGTATCCCTAAATTTTTGTTTGTAACGTAATCCCCGAACGTTCGATTTTATAATAATTTAGTCAATAGACGTTACTATATAACGATTTAATCCCTATTGTAGAAATTAGTGTGAAACTTTAATAAGATTTATTGTATAAATAAATCGATAAACTAATTTGGGATTCGATAATTTTATAAAGTAAGAGTCTACGTCATAAGATAATAAAAAATGACATCAAATTTAGATTGTTTTTTTTTTATGTTGGGAACTAGATTGTTACAAATTTGAAAGTATAATAATAGAATTATTACATACCAAAGTTCTGGACCAAACGGATACGAACTTAAAAGTACGAAAACTACATTTTTACAAATCAAGGTTCATAAACTAAATTATTACTTTTATGAAAGTTTAGTGACCAAAAGTGTTTAATAATAAACAAATACTTTGGTTTGTGTATTTTTCTTTACATTTTACTTTAATATTTTGGTCTTTGTACTTTTTGAAAAATATTCATTTTGATTTTTTGATTTCTCTTTTAGATAACATAATATTTTAAAATGATGGTGTCTAAAATGAACCAAAATTAAAATTATAGAAATCATAATGAATATTTTGAAAATACTGTGACTAAAATTAATCAAAGTTGAATGTACAATAACCAAAATAGTATTGATAAAGTGAATTCAACTCAATGATATTAATGTGTGCTTCATCCCTATTTTTTAGAGGCCGAAAATTCAATCTCCTGCCGTTAGTATATTAAAAAATATAGTATTTAAATCTTACACAAACTTTGTCAATTTGGTTTACAATACTTGTAATGTTTTCCTTTTTATTGTTATTAGAAAAAAAAAAAAGTGATATCACTCTTAACATTTTATAAATGTTTCAGAATTATTATTGAATGACGAAGTAGAAATCCAATAAAATATTTAAAATTTCGGGATCTAATGCACTGTGTTGGTAACTCGTAGTAGAGATTGAGACTCGACACTACCATGTCGTTCCAATTCACTGTTGCACGTCTTATAAATAATTTTTACCCTAAAAGTGGTTTAAAAGATTTTTTTTAAGTATTAATAATTAATAAAAGGTTAAAATATAATATTTCAACTTATTTTTAAAACAAACGACAAATTATATATATATATATATATATATATATCTATTCTTGGACTGGTTGCACAAATAACGATCAAACTCAAAATAATAAAAGATATAGAACAGGAATAAACATATTAGAGTATGTTGTAAAATTAGCGCAAAATATCAGTGGTAGCATCTATCGATGATAACTATATAGGTAAATGACTAAAAAGCCCACACGCTGCCCGTCAATTCATGCTTCTTCTTCCAATTTTCTCGAGTTGAAAACTACCATTGATATAGCAGCTATCAATGATAGCAACTATTAGTTGATATCATTGATGACTGTTATCAGCGATGACTTTCAGTTTCAGAAATATTAATGCAACCTTAAAATAGTAATACTTAAAAGATCACATTTTAATTTGTTATCAGTTTTCAATGGCCATCATTGATACACTTGATCAATTGAATCAAACTTGAAATATTAACACATAAGGGTATTGGTGGATATCAATGATAAACTTTCATAAGCAGTTATCAACTTTTAAAGAAAAATTATCATCTTTCAAATATTAACATTTTAAACTATAAGTGATACAAATCTATCAATAAGAAGTTTATAAGTGAGTAACTTTAATATTTATCTTAGTCACATTACCATTATCATTAATATCATTCATTTTATTGATATATACCTAAGTCACATCACTGATATACGAATGTCACTAGTAGTCATGGTTATCATTAATACTTGATAATTTCAATCAGTAGCTATCACCGATAACTCTTAACAGTAGATATCATCGATAGATTTTCATAAAATAAAATTGACTTTTATGTCATTGATGTCATTGATATGTGGATAACACATAAGCTCCGTCACCGATATTTTAGAAGGGTGATATATTTTTAGATTTTTTTCCTCTTTATTTTACTATCTATTACATATATCCTCATGTATTTTCTCTCTTTTGATTTTGCGCGTATTGGAAATTGATTTTTCTTTTCTTTTTCTTTCGTGTTTCTCAAAAAGGAAAAACGGATCAAAGTCAGCCGGTTTTTCTCTCTCTCCTCTCAAAATCGCGTCACAGTACACGTTTTCTCTTATGGGCTGGGCTTTCTTTATTGTCTTTCGGCCAATTTTATCTGAGCTTGGCCCATCATCTCTCGGCCCAATACCATATTGTCATTTGCCACCTAGGCTCATACTATAAATAATAGTTTAATAATTAAAATATCATTTTATTTTAATTTCTTATACTTCCAAATGCTCAATTTTAATCCCTTATATTTAAAATAAATCTTAAATTTAGTCCTACTAAGATAACTTTTATTGAATTTGGCTAAATAAGAATAACTTTATGAAAGAAAATATGATATGTAAACATGTTAATAAATGATAGATTTAAGGTCAAAATATCATCTTAGTCTATGCACTTCGTGATTTCTTCCAATGTTAGTCTATATATTTTTAATAAATATTATTCAGTCTCTTAAATTTTTTTCATTGGTTCAAAATTGGCTAAATAAGAATAATAAATTTCATGTAAAGAAATGTAACATGTGAATATATTTTTAAAATTTATAATGAAAATGCTAACAAATAATTATTTAAAAAAAAAAAACCCAACAATAAACAAATAGTATGAATTAAATGTAAGATATATTGAAATTATAATGACTAAAATTGGAAGGAAAAAAAAGTCAAGTATGGGGACCAAAGATAGTATTTTAACCTATATTTAAATAATATTTTAGTATTTTTACTTTCAATTTTAGTTTATTTTAGTCAATGTATTTTAACTTTTATTTATTATAGTTTATGATAATCATCTTGTTCCATGAACTTTTAAGAAGAGACCATATTGATCCCTTCATTTTCAGTTTTATCTCATCTTGTTCAAACAATAGTTTAGCATGACATTCACTTAATTTCTTTTAAAAGGTTTTTTTATTGTGTATACAAAATATGTTAAATAGAATCAAGATGGTCATTTTTGGAAGTACAAAGATCATAATGAATAAATACTAAAAAAAAAAAAGGGGAAAAAATAATAGGTACTCAAAAAAGGGAGAAAAAAACAAAAATGGAAACTTTACAAGTATACAGACCTAACTGAATAAAAGTTGAATGTTTATGAACAAAAATGAATCAAACTCAAAAGTGCATAAATCAAAATAATATTTGAACCTAAATTTAAATATCGAAGTAGTGAATGAGCGTTTTCCATAGGTGTTCAGTTTGATCGAAGAAGGTTCAATATCAAATTCCTCAACATGAGTTTTAACTCAACAGTAATTGATATGATCTTCATCTCTAATAGTCAAAAGTTCGATTTTAAACTCCATAATTATTATACTAACAACATGTAAAACGGATTAAGGAAATTCTCAAAAATAGAAAAATCCCAAAAATACTTATACTCTATAAAGTAATTTTAGAACTCTTTGCTATGAAATGTAAATATTTTTAAATATTTTTTATATCTAGAAAAGCCCACCACTCTAATTTTTTTAAATTATTTATTTTTAAAATTAAACATTTAAAAGTTAAATCAAACATAGTCTTCAAGCGTGTATAAAAATAAGTTTTTAATGATTTTTTCAGACAAAAATCTAATAGAAGGAAAAACTTTTAAAAAAAAAAAAAAAAAAAAAAAAAAAAAAAAAAAAACCAACATTAGAATTTATTTAAATTTAAGTTTGAAGCACAATTTAGTAAACTTCAAAAGTTTATGGTGAAAAATTATACACCTTTATCAACTTCAATGTAGTAGATTTATTTTATTTTATTTTATTTTACTAAAATATGGATAGCTAACATAAAATAAACAAATGGCAACGTTTTACCCAAAAAAAAAAAAAAAACAAACAAATGGCAACCCCATTTCAATAAAGTAACACCATTTTGGAATAATAATAAAGTTAAATGATTTCATTGAGTAAGTTGATTATAATTTTGGAATAATGAAAATGGAATTGGATTTAAAATAATAATAATAATAATAAAAGTCACAAAAAAGGATAGAGTCGAGATTTTCAATAACAATGAAGAAAGCAAGATTATGAGTGAGACATAAATATATCAATAGGGACAACAAATAAAATGCTATGCACCCTAACCTATGTTTTGGCATTTTGTTTGAACGGTCACAAATTTGTCTAATTTTTAATTATATTGTGTTCCTTTTCAAATAATAGTATATATATAATTTTCTAATACTAAAATTTTGTACGAACACTTGCAAATATGTCAAAATAAGTTATAAAAATTAAGTTCATATCCACTCGATGTAAATTTAGCAAAATCAGTAAAATCGATCAGTCTAGCGTAATTTAAATGAGGCATGAAACTAAAAAGTAAAAATGTCCTAATTGATTAACGGACTTACGCATGGAATTTGATTGCTATGTAATTGTTAGCTGATTACCTTTTATTTTTTTCATCAATTAGTTAGACTTTTGATAGTCATCTGATTACTTTATATTTTTTTTTAACACATAGTTACTAGGCTTTTATATTGCCATATGATACTTTTTGATTGCCATCTGATAACATTATATTCTTTGACATGGTTGGTTGTTTATGTCATCTTCATCCAATCACATTCTATTCTTTGATACATAGTTGTTTATGAAATTGTCATCTGATTGTTTCTTAATTGCCTTATGATTATCATATGATTACCTTATAATATTTGACATTAATTTGTAGTTTTTGATATTATCATTTGATTACGTTATTTTTTTTTGTCAATTAGTTAGTAGTTCATGATTGCCTTTGATTGCCTTCTATTCTTTGTCACGTAGTTAGTTGTTTTAAATTAGGCACTGAAACGAAAAAGTAAAAGATGGCCTCACTGATTCAGTGACTTCTGCCTAGAATTTGATTGTTATGTGATTGCTATGATTGTTGTTTAATTGCAATCTAATCTTGATTGCTAATGATACTTATTTGTTATATAATTGTTGTCTGATTGCTATTTGATATTAATAGTTATTTGATTGTCAGTGATATCGACTATAATTTAATTGTCATTTGATTACTATTTGATTATTATATAAATGATTGCTAATTATGCGTATTATTATCTGATTGTTTACTTAAAAAAAAAAAAAAGGTTGTTGATTGCATGATGATTACTTATGGCAAGAACAAAACATAGGAGAGTTCGTGTCACAATTAGGCATCAATGTAATACATACAAAACAATAATCAACCCATGAATCAAAACCCTATTTCGAGAATATTGCAATAGAAAATCATAACCTAACTTTCCCAAGAATTGCAAGTAACAACATAACCAGCAGCAATTTGGTTTGTAACCAATTAAAAACTTAAACTGCATTTGTAATTCTCCTATTTAGTTTTACCCCTATTATAATTTCCCAAGTTTGTATGTAACCAATTAAAGATTTGATTGTTTAAGTTAGGCCATATAATTTAATGATATTAGTTTATCTACTTTTACATTTATTATTTTATTTGTCTTTTAGAAGTCTATTGTAATTCTTAAAGCCCCTTAGCTTTGATTTTTGTTTATGGAAATGACGCTTATGAGTTATAAACACTATTTTTATTAATAGAATTCTTTGTTTTATTATCTATTTTTTTAATCGAATTTTTTAAAAGCAAGTAAAGTTTGGGAAAAAAATCGAAATATTGTTTTTACATTTTGAAAATTGGCTACGAATTCAAATATTTATATAGAAAATATATTAAAAAAAACATAAATAAGAAATTGTGAGGAAACAATAACAACTTTTTAAAAACAAAAGATCAAATTATTACCAAACAAAGTCTTAATATATGTCTAACTTATTTGAATTAAAATCATGTGCATATTAACATACTAATAAATATGCTTTAAATTATGTAATTAATTTGTTAAAATCTATATACGGTATTAAAATAGGGTAATAAGGAGAGAATTTTTCTTTTTATTTTTTTGCCCTTAAAGCTTTTTAGAATTCCTATTTTGCCCTCATAATCCTTCATAATGTTTATAATAATTCCTATTTTGCCTTCATCACACTTAAACGTACCTATGTTCCAGAAAAAGGATATATCTCATCTGTTTGGCTCGATACATCACTTCACATAATAACTAAAATTCATATAGATACACCCTTTCGCGTTATAGCTACAAATTTTATAGACACATTGTTAGACATATTTAAATAATAATATGTTTAATTAAAGTATGGGCTATGTATGTGAATTAATAATTTATCACATTGGGTTATTTTATTAGATTGGACCCTATTATGTGATCTAATTAATTAAGGCCCTAGATTCCTAATTGAGTATGGACTTAATGAGTAGAAACTCATTCTTAGTTAATTAGGGTTTAATGAAAACCCTAATTGAACTAGTATATAAAGAGAGACCTTAGGCTATGGTTCCCGATATACCAAAGCAATACACTCCGCCTTTCTTGAATCCCATCTAGAGAGAGATCTCACTAAGGGCATTTGGCGTTTTGGCCGAGGAAGACCATAGTCATCTATCATCACTTGAAGTTATCATCAATTTTGCAATGGAATCCAGTATGTTATTTTTGACAATTTGACATGAATGATCCTAGGGTTTATCTATTCAATATAGATATAAAGAATTTATGCTAACAAGTGGTATCAGAGCATGAATTTCATGTTGGATGGTTAGTTTATGCATTTTCCATTGGCATTGTTGATTAAATTTTGGTTTCGGTAAAGAATTTAAAGAATTTTTAGAAAAAAAATGGTCGACTTACTATAGCAGTGTTGTAAACTCATCCACGGTAGGATGGAAATCTCGGCAGTCATTTTTTTTCTTTGGCAATATGTGTTCTTGCAACCCGTATTCTTGTCTATGGTATTTGGCATACCCATCACCGATTATGAATGATGTACTAGTGGTGGATTAAAGTGAATTTTTTTTTGGTTGATTATTTTGATTGAACGTGGTTTCCTAAAGTTTTTTTTTTAAAGAAAAAAAATCTTAATTCTATTATTGTCAAAATTAAGGATGTTCAGTTCAACATTCTTGACAAAAGTCCACCAATGTGATGAAACCCACTGGAAAAAAGTTAAAGACCGATCGAAGGAATTAGGTCTTTAGTTGTTGCAAGTTTTACCCATCAAGACTTTCGGTTAATGACTGACTGGAATTACCGTTGGGTGAAGGTATCAGTCAATTACCGATTAAAGTCTTGCCGGCGGTTCTTGGTTTTAATTATCAGTTTTTTTTTTCTTTAATTCTTAATGGATGACTTTATGAGTTCAATTTTAAATTTGATTAATAATGGAAAAGTTAATGTGTTCAACTGTTTTTTTTTTTTTTTTTTTTTTTAACTGAAAAGTTATGTTAATATTTAATTGATGAATATGAGTTTAAAAAAAAAAAAAGAATTGTGATGGATAATTTTGGACACTGGTGGTTTTTTTTAAGGTTAAAAAAAAAAAAACTGATTGAATTTAGTGAATTTATTTTTAATAGTTTTAATAATATTGAATTTGTCAACTATTTGGATTAATTGCTTATTGAACTTCTTACCCGCGTTTTCTGAGTTTTATTGATTAATAACTTGGTGAAATTCTTGAAAAGGTTCTTAGTTCTTATTGATAAGTTTGAGAATTAAAATCTACAATTTGATTGTTTTTTGTGATATTCACATGTTTATGTTACTTTAATTGTGTTATGTGTATGTAATTATTAAGTGAATTTTGTAAAAGACTATTTGGCGTTCTTCCTCCTTTATTTTTTGTACAATAATATTATTATATTATTGTATCTTATATTTTAGATTGAATTGGTAAAAAATAATATGTTACCAAAGTAGCCTATCTAGTTCGTTTTAATTATGAAATATAAGATGTGCATATTGATGAATTTATGCGGATAATTATCGGCCCAAAGGAAGATAATTATTTGGCCAAATTGTGGGTATGCATGTGGTAATAAGTATGTGACAATTATAAGGATTGCTCATGTGAAAAATAGTCGATCTAAAAAAGACTATTTTTTGACAGAGTTAATTGTCAGTACTTTGATTACTACGTTGAGAGTACTATTTTCAATTGGTGTTTTTGACCAAAGGCTGGGCATTAATGTTGTGCTAGGTATCTTGTTAAAGGGGCCCACCACATATGTGAAATTGTTGTGTTAGGTATCTTATTAAAGAGGCCCACCACATATGTGAAATTATTTTGTTATGTTTTAGTTGTGAGCATATGTTTTGTTGTTTATTGTTTTAGTTGGTCTTACTCAAATATCTGGAAATTTAAGTTCAATCCCTAAGTTGAATGGATCGAACTTCTAGATTTGGAAAGAAAGCCTAGAGATACTTCTTGGGTGTATAGATTTGGACCTTGCATTAAGGACCGATAAACCTACTTCTACTGAGGAACAACCAAATATGGCTAATATAGAAAAGTGGGAATGGTCAAATCGCATGTGTCTGATGATCATTAGGCACTCCGTTCCGGAGTCTTTTTGGGGCTATCATGGAAAGTGAAAATGCCAATAAGTTTCTTGCTCAAATTAAGAAATATTTTGCTAAAAATTAGAAAGGGGAAGCAAGTAGTCTTTTGACTTCTTTAACTTTTATGAGGTATAAGGGCAATGAAAACATAAGGGAGTACATTATGGAAATGTCTAATCTCGCAGGTAAATTAAAGGCACTTGATATCGAGATAAATGAAAATTTACTAGTGCATCTAGTACTTATATCCTTAATAGGGTACACTATGCCGGGCAAACCCAACATGAATGGTATAGCGGAAAGGCGAAATAGAACACTTAAGGATATGGTAAGAAGTATGATTAGTCATTATTCTCTACCAGAATCCCTTGGGGGTGAGGCACTAAAGACTGCAACATATATCTTTAATAGGGTACCTAGTAAAGCAATAGCCAAAACCCCTTATGAGTTGTGAACAGGAAAGAAGCCTAGTATTAGGCATATTCACATATGGGGTTGTCCAGCTGAGGCTAGGCCTTATAGGCCTAATGAAATAAAATTGAACTTAAGAACTATTAGCTGCTATTTTTTTGGGTATTCTGAGCACTCTCGGGGTTTCAAGTTTTATGATCCCACTTCTAGATCATTGTTTGAGACAGGAAATGCTAGATTCCTTGAGGATGTTGAGTTTGGGGGGGAGGGGGGAAGATAACATAAGGAAAGTTGTCTTTGAAGAGAAATTGGTTTCTTTTCCTCATGTGGTTATAAATGATGTTTAGGCTCCAATTTCTGACTTTATTATTGAACCAATTATAGAAAAGACAATATTGAAGTCCCCGTTGTTGAACCTGAAGTTCAAACTCAACAACCTCAAGAAGTGCCACTAAGAAGATCTACTAGAGAGAGAAGAAGTGCAATTCCAGATGATTATATTGTGTTTCTTCAAGAACATCAGGATGATGTGGGTGTAATGGAAGATGATCCAATCAACTTCCAACAAGCTTTACAAAGTTCTAACTCTCAAAGTTGGATAAGTGCTATAGAAGAGGAAATAAAATCCATGAAAGACACATGATGGTTTGAGAAACTTGTCTGAAACTGCCATCAGGAGTGAAACCCATAGGTTGTAAATGGATATTTAAAACCAAAAGGGATTCACATGGCAATATCGAAAGATATAAGGCTCGTCTTGTTGCAAAGGGTTTTACTCAAAAGGAAGACATTGATTACAAAGAGACTTTCTCTCCGGTTTCATCGAAAGACTCTTTTAGGGTAATTATGGCACTAGTAACTCACTTTGATTTAAAGCTACACCAGATGGATGTAAAATCTGTGTTTCTCAATGGGAACATTGATGAGAGTATTTATATGGTGCAATCAGAAAACTTTGTGTCTGATAATTCAAAGTCTATGGTGTGCAAATTAAAGAAATCCATCTACGGTCTCAAGCAAGCCTCTCGTCAATGGTATCACAAATTCCATGAAGTGATAACCTCATTTGGTTTTGAGGTGAACATTGTGGAAGATTGTGTATATCACAAGTTCAGCGGGAGTAAATCAGTCTTTCTGGTGTTATATGTTGATGACATATTCATAGCTAATAATGATGTAGGTTTATTGCATGACACTAAGAGATTTCTCAAAAGAAATTTTGAGATGAAGGATCTTGGTGATGCTTCTTTTGTATCAGGTATCAAAATACTGCGAGATTGTTCTCAAGGTATTTTGATATTGTCACAAAAGAACTACATTGAAAAGATCTTGAGTAGATTTGGCATGAAAGATTGTGCGCCGGGAGATACCCCGATTGCTAAAGGTGATAAATTTCAGTTAGATCAATGCCCCAAGACCACACTCGAGACTAAGGAGATGCAGAAGATTCCCTATGCATCGGCCATTGGAAGTCTAATGTATGCTCAAGTATGAATGCGTCCAGATATTGTGTTCATAGTTAGAGTGTGAGGCAGATATTTGAGTAACCCGGGGATGGATCATTGGAAAGCAGCCTAACGGGTTATGAGGTATTTACAGAAAACAAAAGATTATATGCTCACTTATTGGAAATCAGAAGTTTTGGAGATCATTGGGTATTCTGATTCTGATTATGCTGGATGTAAAGACACTTTGCAATCTACTTCAGGCTATATCTTCATGTTGGCTAGAGGAGCTGTATCCTGGAAAAGTGTTAAACAAACACTTATGGCTTCTTCTACCATGGTTGTGGAGTTTATAGCATGTTATGAGGCATCCAATCATGGAATATGGTTGCGAAATTTTTTCACTGGGCTACGGATAGTGGTTGGCATAGAAAGACCACTAAAATTATTTTGTGATAATAAGTCGGCTGTGATGTATTCCAACAACAGAAGCAATACGAAATCAAAGCATGTAGACGTGAAGTTTCTGGTTGTTAAAGAAAGAGTTCATAATGGTCAAATTTCGATAAAACACATAGGAACAAACTCTATAGTAATAGATCCATTGACTAAAGGTTTACCACCTAAAGTTTTTCATGAGCATGTTGCTCACATGGGTGTTAGTTACTTTTCTGATTCCATGGTTTAGTGGGAGTTTGTTATTGAGGATGTTCTTTGACCTTATTTTGTTTATTTTCTATATAGAATAAAATTGATGGTTTATGTTTTATTATGAACTTGTTTATCATGCATGCAGTTTAGTATAAAGTTTTTTAGAATGATCTCATTAAGGAATTTGGACCAGTTGAAAACAGGCATTATCTAGATCACTTTGCATGTAGTTTCCATGCTATTCATCCATACTTGATCTATGTCATTGAATGCATTGGAATTGGTGATCAATGAAGGTTTAGTTACAAGGGTAGTGACGAAAGTCGCCTTGATTCTGTGCTAATACAGGAGATGGACCAGATTGAACTAAAGGGGAATTCTATTATTGAAATAACCTGTTTATGCACGCTTAAGGTTATGCGATTTAATTATATTAGGTACATAGACATAGCCCAAGTGGGAGATTGTTAGACATATTTAAATAATAATATGTTTAATTAAAGTATGAGCTTTGTATGTAGATTAATAATTTATCACGTTGGGTTATTTTATTAGATTGGGCCCTATTAAGTGATCTAATTAATTAAGACACTAGATTCCTAATTGAGTATGGACTTAATGGGTAGAAGCCCGTTCCTAGTTAATCAGGGTTTAATGAGAATCTTAATTGAACTAGTATATAAAGAGACCGTAGGCTATGGTCCCCGATATACCAAAGCAATAAGCACTTAGTCTTTCTTGAATCCCATCTAAAGAAAGATCCCCTAAGGACATTTGGAGTTTTGGTTGAGGAAGACCATAGTCATCCATTATCATCTTGAAGCTATTATCAATTTTGCAATGGAATCCGATATGTTATTCTTGACAATTTGACATGAATGATCCTATGGTTTATCTATTCAATATAGATATAAAGAATTTATGCTAACACACATCCCTTTATAGCATAACTATAAATTTTGTAGACATATTCCTGTAACTACAAATACTTCAAAGTTTGAAATACAAACTTTTTCGTTTCTCTTTGGCTCTACCTCCATTTTCAAAGTATCCTATGATAGAAATAATATTAGAATGATAGTATTGAAGTTTTTATTCTCCATTTCAAGATAGTCACAATCCTCCTCTTTTATCTTCATTTTGTTGGTTGTTTTTTTTTTTCGTGGATTTATATTGCCACCACCACTCAAGGCTCTCACTAGATTGTGAAGTCTCTTCATAGGGTTCTTCCATTCTTAATGGAAACCAAGTGGGTGTTGAACCAGCGAAAAGGCAACCGTGAGTCTCTTCTCTCTATTTTTTTTTAAAGAAAGAGAACGAGAGATGTAAAGTATATATAAAAAAAAATAGAGAGATTTGAGATAAATTTTATGTATATTATTCCATCAAAATTGAAGACGACCGATATAATGAAACATAGATACAAAAATCTAAAATACAAAAAAGAAGATACACGTATCAACACGAGACTAGACAATAATTAATAACAAAACAAAAGAAATCAAATAATACATGATTGACCATGAAATAGAGTAAAAAGGCAAATTTAATACTATAGTTTAACATTAAGTTTGGATTGATAAGTTATGTAGGGTCGGGAATTAAAAGAAATTTCTACTATTTTCTCTATATATATACTAATATAAAAAAAAGATTATAAGAGAGGAGATTCTTAACTCCCTATTTTACTTCCTATTTGGTTATTCCTTTTTAAATAATTATTTGTTATGTCCTCAGTTTTAATTGTTGCTCTTCTAATTTTTGTGGGTTTATTTTATTTATTTATTATTAATTTTTTTTTTTTTTTTTTTTTTTTTTTTTTTTTTTTTTTTTTTTTTTTTTTTTTTTTTTTTTTTTTAGAGAAGGAGAAAAGGAAAAGAACCAAGTAAAATCACACCCACTTGTAAATAAAAGCGAATGTACTTTTGTTTTGTAGAAGAATAATTTTTTTTTTGTTTTATTTTTTTAAAGTTATTTCTTTCTTTCTTTTTTTCAACTTTAACCATTTCCGATAAACATAGTAATTTTTTTCCAACAAGATTAGCAATTTTAATTATGAGCTAGTGCACACTTTTTTTAATCATAAAATATATTATTTTTTCTATCTCTAGAAATCACTTTATTGTGAGGATTGTGCCAAATAATTACCTATGACATAATAACATTAAATAATGAGTCATGTTATTTTGTTTATTTTTCTTTTCTATTTTATTTTACAAATTTCATTTGAGTATTTTAATTTTATTCCCCTCACATATACTCCGTAAGTTTTTTTTTCTTTACTTTTATTCATGTCAAATATTTAAAATTTAAAATTCAACTACAAGTATATTAATTCAAACAAATCTATTTCTTTACTAAAAATTGTGTCTAAAAAATTTCTACCACAATTATGTTATTTATATTTTGATTAGAATGGATAAGAAGTAGATATATTTAATTTTCACAATTTCAATCTTTCTTTTAAAAAATAGAATCATTATCAATTTCAAAAAAAAAAAAAAAAAAAAACATTATCAATTTTTTAACACGGTTGTTATACAAATTATATTTTTTTAGTTGTTTTCACATTTCAATTTTATTGAACCAATAATCTAAAACTATTTGTTTTCTAAATTAATATAGAAATTTTGAAAAAAAAAATAGAATTACATGATATAATTTTTAATAAATATATTATACATAGTTTCACATTCACAATAAATATAGTTCAGGTACTTTCTTTTTTACTTTAGTGGGTGACAATTATATATTAAGTAAGTCCGAAGAAAAATAAAATCTCCATCAAATTTTAAATTTCATTATTAAAAATGATATCATAGACATTATGTGCACGAGCCTCTAACTAGTTATAATAAAATGAAGAGACCAATATTTTATTAGAATTATTTTGAAAATTTAGAGATTAAAATAAAAATATATAAAAAAAAGTTGAAATAAAAATTATACAAACATACTTAAAAATGTAGAAACTAAAATTGAAAGTTCCAATGATAAAAAATTGGATTCATTTGAAGAATCTAATAAAATATTATCAGCTTATATTAGAAGAAAATAATCAATTGATTTCTATTTTATTTTTATAGTATAAAAAATAATAGTTATTAATTACGAGAATGAGTAGTTAAATGGACGTGGTGCGTATGGGCATACGTATGCATGTGGATGTTTCACGTGGAACCCCCATTTGGCGCCCACCAAACAATTGCTTTTTTTTTTTTGTTTTTTTTTTGTTTTCCTTTTCCTTTTTCATTTTTATTGAGGATAAAACAACCTCGTGGAAAACTAACTTTGAAAATTCCAACAATAAATAAATTGGTGGAAAAGTATGTCTTTTATATAGTTTCTATCCATAGTTTCAAAATGAAACGTTTGATTTAATTTATAGATTACAAAATAT
Source organism: Benincasa hispida (assembly GCF_009727055.1). Classification (NCBI taxonomy): domain Eukaryota; kingdom Viridiplantae; phylum Streptophyta; class Magnoliopsida; order Cucurbitales; family Cucurbitaceae; genus Benincasa; species Benincasa hispida. The sequence goes on along the minus strand of NC_052360.1, from coordinate 61,665,507 downwards.
TACAATTATTTCCGCTTGATTTCTTGATTTTAAAATTTATTATTTCAATCTTGATTTTTCATTAAATACTCATTTCAGGTGTTAAAAGCCTATTAATAATCTTAAAATGTAGTTGGTATCTTAAAATAATTGTGAAGTCAAATTCTAAACATAAATTTAGTAGTGATAAAAAATTAGTGAAAATTAATTATGATTTTACTCCCTAATTGGATTTAAGAAATTTTAAGAAATTATTTTAAATCTTGTAATTTGAAATTCAAAAAATGATTTTAAATTAATTATTTCGTTTGAAATGAATATATTTAAAATTTTGTGTTTGAATGATGATTGGAAAAAAAAATGTTAAGATTTTACTAATATTGGCTCTTAACTATAACGTGTTAATTGAAAATTAAAATATGATAATATTAAGTTGATAATTTACTAATAAATCCTATGAAATCCTACGGAATTCGACAATTCTAGTCATATTTTTTTAAAAAAATAAAAATAGGAATTGAAATCACTCCAAAATTTAAAATTATTATCTTTCTTGTAGTACCAAACAAGAAAATTCATTTGAAATATGTTATGATTTGAAATCCCTCAAAATTATGAGGTTTCAAATAAGCCATTAGTTCTTTTAAGTTAGAAAAAAAAAAAAAAAAAAAAGCTACACTCATGTTTGTGCAACACAAATATCCCAATAAAAATATGTCATGTAGAAAAGAAAATTAATTAATTTTTTTTTACTATGTAAGGAAAATAAGATGCATTAGATTAGGGATCGAATGATTAGACACCTAATCATTGTACTTTTAAATTAATAATAGACAATAACATTAATAATTGAAAGTAAGTATTTTTAGTGAAAATTAAAATTAAAAGTATAAATCTTGAAATTTATGAACTAAATTGAAGAAAAATTAAAATTTCAATTGTAAAAGTATATTTTTAAAATATATGGATTGGATTGAAATCAAATCCAAAACTTAGACTATTGTAATATTTGAATTTTATGACTAAATTGAAGCTGGAAATAAAACTAGGGACAAAAAACATTTTGCCTAAAATAATATATCAATTGGTATTATTATAATTTTCTAATAGTATTATTTAATTTTATATAAATATACAAATAAAAATAATATATCGAGGAGCTATTATGGAAGACATTGTTTTCTAAATTATATATATATTTTTAATTTCAATAGGTTACTTTTGCAATGAATATAAATATGTATTATTATAATTTCCAGTAAACTTGAACATCGATCAGATAAATGTACTTTAAAATGTGATAAACAAATACACAAATATTTTATATTCCGTTTGATAATCATTTAATTTTTTTATTTTTATTTTTAAAAATCAAATCTATTTTATCTATAATATTTTAAAATGACTTACATTTTTCTTAATTATGCTGAATTCTTAGTTAAATTCTAAAAACAAAAATAACTTTTTGAAAGCTATTTTTCTTTTTTAGTTTTCAAAATTTAGTTTTGTTTTTTAAATTATTAGTGAAAATTAGATAACAAATTAAAGAAATTTGGATGTGGAAGTAGTGTCCATGGATTTAATTATTATTTTTTTTTAAAAAAAAAGTTACCAAACAAGGTTTTAATATTTTGTTAAGTGATTTTAGTAAATTTAAGTTTTATTTAGATGGTCTATATTGGTTATTTTCAAATTTAAAAAAAAAAAAACCAACTTATTTACGAATATAGTAGAATGTCATTATCTATGATAGACACTGATAGACATCTATCAATATCATTAGTGTCTATCATTGATATATAATGACATTTTACTATATTTGAAAATATTTATAACTGTTTTGTCATTTAAAATAATTTGATATATATCTATATTTTTTAAATCATTTATATGAAGGTTAATTACACAGTCTATTAATTTTTAAGTCATTTTCCTAATAATCTCTAAAATTTCAGTTTTGCATTTAATAGATTCAGGCATATTTAATATATACATATAAACCGTTTTGAGATTTTGAAAAGTTATCTTAAAAATTTCAAACTTATAGCTAATAAATACTCTTACTAAATTTGAAGTTAAGCCCCCGAAAGAAAAAAATCAGAATCCGCCACTGCTAAGAAGGTTTAATTTAGTTGATTTATAAAAATTATATAGTATTTTTACGTATGTAACGTTTTAAAATAGAAAAAAAAAAGTTATTTATGATCAATCTTAATTCCTTTTTACGATATTTTGGTTGGAGATTTAATGAGATTTTCAATTCATTTATGCATTAATTTGAGTATTTTATAATATTGAACTTACCATCCATCTTCCACTAATTCTTTAAAATTAATGGCATTTATTGAGTCTTTGAATAGTTACTTGAATCATACTCAAAATATGATAAAAAAAAAAAAAACAATTATACTTTGTCAAATAAATAAATAATCAAATCAGTGAATTTTTGTATAAATGAGCTTAATTCAGCTGTAATTAGTGTACACTTCTTTCAATGAAATTTGAGGTTAGTTCTCCATTTCATAATTATTTATTGTATTGAAAATATATTACTTTTTTATTTTATTTAATAATTATGGCTGTATATGTTTTGTTGCTTCAAATTATTATAAAATTTTCAACCTATTTAAACGACTCTTTAATCATAGTCATCATTAGTGGGTTAAAAGCCTTTTCAACTAATAAATGGATCTATTTATTATAGAAACTAAGGTATGATGGGTCATTATTTACTATTGACTTCCTTTTCATATAATTTATTGCATTTACTCCACCCCACAAGTCACATGTCACATGATCATATCCACCTTTTGAACTAAAAACACAATGATTGAATTGATAGTAAAATTCGACGACATCAAAATAATTAACTTCATCTTCACGTGTTAATTAACGGTGAATTTGTATTTTGAAAAAGAAGTTATCTGCAAGACAATGAAAATTACACACAGATGTGGTGTTTGCTATAAACACTCCGATATTTAGGTTAGTTTTCAACACAAGAGTAAAAGCAAACTTCTAAGAAAGAAGATCAATTTGCCTGTGTGAATAATTATGTATTTATGTGGGGTAAACCTAAGGTTCTCCCTACTCCATTTTTAATTTGAAGGTTCTCCCTACTCCTTTTTTAGTTTGGACTCGAGGAGGGGAGGAAATAGTTAGAGGATTGCAAGAAGCATACCTCATGAATGGGTTGGCCTCGACCTTGAAAGTTGAGGCCCGACAGAGCATTTGGGTCAACTAGCCCAATTGTCTCTTTTTTTATACTTCATTAAGATCTTGTTTAGGCCTCGCGAGCTCCCCTCCTATGGATTTTGAGCTTGGATAAATTTTGACTATACTTGTCCTAATTTTATCTTCAGTGTTATTTTCTTGTTTGGGCTTTGTACTTAAGTCCAAAATTACCTATAATAGATAATAAACAAATAAAAGTAAAAATATCATTTTAATCCTTATAGAATGACTAGCTAGTTACTCTTTATAGTTTGGGTTTTATTTCATTTTAATTGTTGTATTTTGAAATGTCTAATTTTAGCTCTTATAATTCCAATAAATCTTAAAATTAGTCATTGAAGCTAGGTTATTGTTGATTTATTAAAAAAAAAAAAAAAAAGTTTGTATTAGCATTTCCTTTATAAATCTTGAAAATATACTTGTGTGTTTTTGTGGCCTGAATTATCATTATTATATAACAAATTTCAGTAAAAAAAATTACTTGAATGGACTAAATTTAAAATTAATTAAAAGTAGCAAAATGGTAGTTTAGCCGAAAATAAATAAATAAATAACACACCCATCTTAATTCAACTGGTTTTTTGTTCTTATTTTTCTAAAGGAGATTTGTAAAATTTTATTTCAACTGAACCTCAGTTTTTGATTCACCTATTTTAAGCTTTGCTGGTTTCTAAATTAATTTTTAAAAATTTAATAAACATAAAGTTAAAAACAAATCAACAAGGACCACATTTGATAATTTTTTTTATGGTTGAAACTTATAGTGTGTTTGAAAAAAAATGTTGTTTAAACCAAATTAATTTTTCTGTAAGCACATTTGAAAATAATTAATATAAAGTGGATTTAATATAGCTTCTTGAATGTTTTAGGGATCAAACAAGTTTTTTTTTTAATATATAATTATTATTCCTTAATAAATAAAATGGATTGAATTAATCGAAAAGTTATTTTTCAAGATGATTTTGAATTTAGCGAAACCAAATTAATTAACAGATATTAAAATATTTTATATATATGAAAGAAAGTGCTTAAATTAGAAGGCATTCCATCCATAAAGTTAAGATAATCACTACTTACATCTATAAATTTTCTTATTTACTTTTTAAATTTATTTTTGAAATTCAAATGAAATAACTAAAAGAGTGTTTTTAAAAATTTATTTTTGATTTTAAAATTTTAAAAATAAGTGAATATGTTTAAATAAAAAACATGAAAACCATAATAAAAGAAGGAAACTTCTTATAAATAGAAAAATCCAAAAAAAATTTACACTTTATAGTAAAAAGTTTCAAAAGTGTTTTATACATTTGAAACTTTTTGCTATAAAATGTAAATATTTTAAATATTTTTTATATTTAAAAAGGCCCCACAACTTTATTTATAAATAAACATTAGTTAAATAAAACAAAAAACAAGGTTAAAAATATTTGTCACAAAACAATCCTATTGTTTTACTCATAAAAGGTTTATAAACACTGATATTCATCAAACAACAAACTTCTTTTTTAAAATAATAATAATAAATAAAAAAAATAGCCCAGAAAATTAATCCATCCAACTAAAAAAAAATCATAAACAAAACTCCATAAAAAAATTAGAATCAAATTATAAAAGCAAACCAACTCAACAAAAGCATGTGCTATTTTTCCAGACCACCGATGGGTCAATTATATGGTTGTGATTTGGGCCTCTTAGCCGTCTAATCATTTTGTTTGGGCTAAATATTTTTTTTCAAAAATTAGTATTTGGGCTACTTGGGTTTTTATGAAGTTTTGTTTTTAAAATAAATAAATAAATGAATGAATGAATGGGAGAGAATAGTTTACAATCTTAGTAAATATTTAAGCCTCTATTATATATATCTGTGAACTTTAAAACAGGCTGACCAATCAAACATTAATTCAAATTAGTATGGGAGTGTTTTAGTAATTATGAAATCCGTGGTTCGAATTTTTTACACAATTATATTAAAAAAAAAGGGACAAATATCAATTGATACATTTTTAAAATATTGGGATTTAAATTGTTACACTTATGAAATGTTAGGATTAAATTGATACATTTATTAAAGTTTATAGTTTAAATTGATTCAATTATTAGTTTGGAGTTTAAATTGATACAAACCCTAAATCTTAGTGAATTGATAAAATTATTAGTTTAGGATTTAAATTGATACAACTCAAAATTCAAAGGTATGAATTGATACTTACCCAAAAAGAAATTTAAAACATGCTTAATAGTTTTTTTTTTGAATTCATAAAATTTTAATAAATGTCTAAAAGATTCTTAAACTTTCAATTTTGTGTATAATGGATTTTTGACATTTTTGTCATTTTCTGAAATGTACAAATTTATTAGATAAAAATTGAAAATAATGTGTTATTAGACCCAAAGTTTAATTTTATGTTTTAATCAATTTTAAAAATATATATCAAGGCCTTACTTTATAGTAATTTTGTTGTTCAACTTCTAGAAGTCATGCTTGTTTTCCTCCAACCTATGAAACATGGATACGATAGGATACGACAATACGTTAATTAAAAAAAAAAACTAGTATACTAATATGTTAAAGATACATTTTCTTTTTATTAAAAAAATCTCAAATATAGATAAATTTAGCATACAAGCTAACGAAAATAGTATAAATATAATATAAACATACAAATAAAATACAAAAATTAACATCTAAAGTGTTGAAGTAAAACAGTCAATAAAATTCAACAGAAAAGTGACTCATATTGATCAGAGAAGAAAAAGAAGATTAAAGGGAGAAATATGAAATAAATGAATAACTTATTTATTGAATTGTTGAAAATATTCAATTGAAGATATTCAAATGAATTATATTTTGGTTGACTTTGTGGAGGCTCAAATATGAAGATGAAGATTAGATGATTATGGAGTTTGGTATTTTTTATTTTTTATTTATTTATTTTTTTAAAATTTTTTCTTATAGTTTTGGACTTAAATAGTGAGCTTTTTAAGTAGGCTGTTTAGTTTTAGATTGAGAAAGATTAAGATGAGTTACTTATATTTTTTTCCTTTAAAAAAAAGACAAGATACGTCAAATCGCATGTCAGATAATTTGGAAGTATCAATATATGATACGTGTCTGATACAGATTCTTTGCCTTACATGAAATATTTATGTTTCATAGCCTCCAACATTCTAAAAACAACATCAAGTTCTTGAAAATTTTTATTTTTTATTTTTCAAAAGTTGACTTGGCTTAAGAAAACATTGTTAAAAGATTAAAATCAAAATGAATGGAAATTGTGTTTATAAACTTAATTTTAAAAAATAAAACACAAAACAAAAATAGACATTAACACTTGGCAATATCCTTGAGATTAAGATTTGTTTGAATTTTGTCATTGGGTTTCTAGATTTACTATTTTGATCTCAATTTTTCATTAAATACTAATTTTTCAGCCTCTTATGTTAATATTTATTAGTTAATTAAAGAGAATTAAAAGAATAAATTTCACTACTTTTCATCAATATTGAAATTAATTTAAATTTTTCACTCCATAATTGTTTTAAATTAATTAATAGAAACTAACACCAGATATTGAAGTGAGTATTTAGTGAAAATTTAAGGTTAAAAGTGTAAATCTTAACACTTGAAGACCTAATTGGAACAAAACTCAAATATCAAAGATAAAATTATAATATTTTGAAAGACTAAATTGAAATCAAACCCAAGACTTAATAACTAAGACTCCGTTTGACAAAAAATTAAGTGTATAGACAACAGTTTTACTTTTGAATTTCTTTCTTTGTTATTTAATTTTTACCAATGGTTTAAAAAATCAAGCCAAATTTTGAAAACTAAAAAAATAACTTTTAAAAACTTGTTTTTGTTTTTGAAATATAGCTAATAATTCAACCATTGTACTTAAGAAATATGCAACTCATTATAAAAAAATGAGGAGAAAACATGCTTAATTTTTTAATATAAAAAAAAAGCGAAATAAGTTACTAAAGGGAGCCTAAGTGATTATTTGAGCTCCCAATTTCAAGTCAATGGAGTGACCTATTATAGCTCACTTCATATTTGGTGCTCCAATTATAATAGTGGGTGTTCCTAACTTTTATAACATACAATTAACTACAGTATTGCAATTTCATATCCCTCTCTGTTATAGCATTTACTATTTTCTACTAATTTTTTTTTCGTTTGTTACTATGTTTACTATTTCCTACTCAAACTGTAATAGTCTGCATACTAGACATAAATTATTATAACACATAGATTATAATAATTACGGATTATAATAATCATTCAACGCTTCAAATATATCTTAAAAGTGTAACATTTTAAAATTTAGAGGCTAAATAGAAACTAGATCGAAAATGTAGGACCAAAAACAATATTATAAATGTGAAAATGAGGGGAAGATGTGGGGCAAATTGGGCGGTCGGCCATGTTGGCAATGCAAGGTGTGAAGGAAACAAAGCTTGTGGCCATCGACATCTCAATCAACTTAGGTCCTCCATTCTCCCCTTCTTGCCTACACACACACTTTAACACACCAAAACCTTCAGATTTTTCTTCTTAAATTATTTAAAATTTTCTTAGTTTAATATAGTTATTAGAGATGGAGATCAAACTATCAACCTTTATAATGATAATTAGTATTTTTTTTTTATCTTCTATTAAGTTATGTTCGGAGTAACATACTTCTTTAGTTGAAGTTAGATAATTACAAATATGACAATTTTTAAAATCGAAACTAATAAGGTGTATTTTAGATCGATATCACATACGATCGTGTGGTTAATGCCACAAGTTCACACAACAAGTTTGCTACACGATCATTGTAGAGAGTTCGTTGAAGGGCAATTCGGTTCAAGCGGTTCAAGGCCTGATTCACCTATTTCGAACCGGATGACTCTTATGCTGTAATAGTTAGCTTTTTAAGTTTTCTTTTAGGTGTTCTATCCTGGTCGATTAACTGTTTGTATTAAATATACATATGATGTATGTTTTATCTTATATGTCATATTGTATGTCATACAGTTTAAAACCCACCGTAGGTTATGTATATTCATGCATCATTTTATATTATAAGTGTTATAATAATGTATATGCATGATTTAAATTATTGAGCATGTTCATACATCATATAGTATAAATGTTATAGTATATGCATGCATGCATGCATTATAGCATATCCATGCATCATTTATATTATAATGGTTATAGTATATGGATGAATGAATATATGGATAGTATGCTATAGTATGATTCATTACCTAGATATATAATTGTTATATATATTAGTAATGAATGAAGATTGCATGAAGCATGACATTACCTTAAGTTAATTTATAAATGTTATTATTGAAGTATGTTAAGCATACAATGGATGTTTTAATTGTTTCATTTACTTATAATTTTTATAACTAAATGAAATTATAATTAAAATCAATAAAGAGTTGCATGCAAACCTTAGGTTATAATCATTTTTTAAAATTGTTTTAAAATATGATTGAGATAGGCTTAAGATCATATTTCTAATGAGATTAGAAATCTTAGTTTAATCTTTTATCGGTTTAAAAGGATTAAATTGATTCTTATTAAATGATTAAATATGTAACAAATGTATCTATAAGAGATCTTTTGGCTAAGACAAGTTCTGGCTAGACTGAGGTACTTAAGTTGATGGAAACGTCGCATCCCTACTTGAGAACCTACCTGAAAAGATGAATTAGATAGATTTGTTATATGCATGCAAGTTTGATCAAAGTCTATTAAAGAGTTTAATATGACTTCAATCAAAATTGTTTAATCATCAAAGACAAGCATTGTTTTTGAGCAAATTAAACAAACACTTAGTTAAAATCAGTAGTCAAATTTTTCTTAAGTTAATTAACCCTAGGTAAAACACTAAGTAGGAGGAAAATGTGGTATATGATACATCATTTTATCCTCTATACATTCTCTCTATAAATGTTATATTTGATATAACACATAGTTTAATATAAATATGATATAAGTTAGTTATCATATTTATTTATATTATTTTATTATTTTGAATAATAAATTCCTATTTTCTCTCCAACCACCTTAGTGGGTGGTTAATTAATTTTGTGGCAAAAGGAATAAAAGAAATTAGTTTCTCTTCTTCCTTACAAGACTAACGTGAAAGGCTATACGATTGAAGTTCTGTATCTATACGATAGAGACTGCATAATCGGTTTGTGCTTCAATCTTTTTCTTCCTCCAAACTCAAACAAACCCTCCTAACCAAAATAGTTAGAGCCCACAATTCCTGGGTTCTCACCCTGAGAAGACCAAAGGTTCATTGTAGTAGTGTCTCTATTTGGTTTGTGAAGTTCTTGAAAAAGGTCTTCAAGAAGTTGCTGACTTCGAGGTTTGTGACTGTTCGAGGGATTTACAAGAAGAAAGGTTCTTTCAAGGTAATATCTCTTGGATCATTTTCTTCTTTCAAGCATGCTGTAATTTACATTGAATGCATATCTTGTATGTTAACTGTAAATTTAGTTTTCAATAAAAATAGAATTTGGACGATCCGCTTCCGCTCAAGGATCTCCTTGTTAAACGAGTTCCGTCAATTGGTATCATAGTCAGGTTATAGTTCTAATTCTAAGTTCCATTTATGTATTAAATTCGTTTATAGTTTTGGTGGGTTTTAATTTCTGCATTGCATTTTTATGATAAATATATGTGGATGGTTTGTTGATGGATGTTTAGGGGATAGAAGTCTTTGTTTATGGCTTTCTGTTTAAATCTACAAAGTTAATTTGTAAGGGGTCCCTGCATTTTTGGGCAATAAATTGCAATCAAGTCTGTATTCGTTTAAGTTTTGAGTCCTCGTGAGGTTTTAGAAGAAAGGTTGCAGTGCGTTTCGATGGAGAAGACGAAACTGTTGGGGATGATGCCCTAAAGTCTCATGTCCTATAGTTTGTAAATACAATTGAAGGTTCTCATACCGAGAGTTCCATGAGCGTGTTCGGATCGCTCCGATCTCACAGTGACCGAAATAGAACAATATACATACAACACATACAGTTATGCAATCATAACTTAATTAACAGCATGCTATGAACAACAAAAACATAAGGGAAAAAGTTCCATACCATTTGAAGACTATCTTCAATCTTCAGAACTCCAACGCAGTTGAAGACTACCAACGCCTGGCGAGAACGTCGACTACAACAACACGATCAACGCAAACACGAACGCTGCAACGGGAACGACACCACCATTAATGAGTCCTGGGTATTCTTGGAGTGAAAACCCAAAGGGTAGACTTTGGTAAATTTGGTAGAGGACGGAGGAAACGTGTCGTGTAGAAGATAAGCAAGTGGGAGAGTAAACAATGCTATCGTATAACAGAAGTGCTTATCGCATAGAGGAGCTATATGATCATGTAGGAAATGTTGAACGATCGTTTAGGAAAAATGTATACGATTGTTTAGTTGAATCGTGAGGTGGACGATCGTTTAGGCGGAGAAACAACTATCATATAGGCTCTCAGGCGATCATTTCACGAAATCTTTTTGGGCGAAAGAATGAATATCGATTGCACGATTCAAATTGAAAACTTTTTTCATTTTTAACCCATCAGTTACCATAACCAACGATGCCCATTACTCACGTCCGAACGTGGAAAAATGATTAATTATCATATAATTAATCAATTAATTAATTTATAAATATAATCATATTATATTTATATCCTATGTTTTTGATAACACATATCTACTATAATATTTTTCTCCTTTACTTGATATAAATCATATTTATATCTAATTTCCTCCAAAATAATGTATTTCATACATTACCAATTATATCATACATAATTAACCAATCCAATTATATCATGTATAATCGAACTTCCTCTTGTCAATTTGAACATTTCAAATTAACCCAAACACTCGTTCTCAACTTTATCCACGCTACCCAGGGGACCTAATGGACCTGTGGCTAGAAGCTTTAACCGGTACGTGAATAGATGACTAAACTCCTTAGCCACGAGATCCACATCCGTTAACTGTCAGACATTCCACTAAAGACCAACAGTTGAACCCTTCTTACCACAGATATATTTCTGTGTCCATCGAATGTAACCAATCATGAGTACGATGACCCTTCATAGATGCTTGTAAGTAACAATTGGGCCAAATTACCGTTTTGCCCCTGTAGTTACATCTCACTCCTTAAGTACCACTGATTCCTCAATGAACAATATAACATAGTCCAATTATGTGTGAACACCTCTCGAGCCAAGAGAAGGTGTGTGATGCCACATCGTTCAAGCCCGGAATCAGCCCTTAAGGGAGCCATTTCCCTCGCTCGGGGAATGAGTGAATTCCATTTTGTGTAGCTGAGTTCCCAACTCTCAAATTAGACAAATCCCAAAATGGTAGGTTTGAATCGGCGCATTGTGGCCACTCACACCCATACAAATCAAAGAATCGCCCTCAATGGCAAGAATTCCTAACTCACTTAGGATTGAGGTCATGTTACCTATCGTCATCCTGGTGTAGTAAAGTCTCTGTCATGAGCGATGTTATATAACGAGACGTTAACATTTCGTGATTAGGTCATATACAAACTCTTTGTATAGGATGCCCCCGCTCGGATAAAACATCTGTGACAAGTCAAAACACTTGTGACCATTCCACAAAGCGGGCCACATCCGTAGCGTTACCAAGATAAGGTTTCCCTTCTTTATCCATATACTACAGACCATTTTGGTTATCTCTCAAGACATGATCCACTTGTATGTCACCACATACATGCTTGAGTCACATACACATAACCAGGGATTTTATATTTATTGGTTTATGGTAAAGCAAATAAAATAATTAACCGAGCAAAATACAAGATGTGAAGTAAATATCATATATTAACAACACAAGTGTTCGTACATACTGTTTACAAACTATAGGACAGAGACTTTAGGGCATCAACCCCAACAAGTTTGTACGAATGCTTGTGATGTATAATATATGATATTTTCTTCACTACTTGACTTTGCACATTAGATGTTTTATTTGCTTTACCACAAACTAATAAACTAAAATCTCTGGTTGTCATTATGCAACTTAAGCATGTATGTGGTGACATACAAGTGGATCATGTATTAAGTGATAACTAAAATGGTTTGTAGTATATGGATATAGGAGGGAAACCTTATCCTGGTAATGCTACGGATGTGGCCCACTTTGTAGAATAGTTACAAGTGTTCTGACTTGCTACAGATGGTCTGATCCTGATCATTTGCGTGGGGATATGTGAGTGAGGACGTCCTATACAAAGAATTTGTATAAGACCTGACCATGAAGTGTTAACGTCTCGTTATATAACGACGTTCATGACAGAGACTTCACTTCACTAAGATGACCATAGGTAACATGACCTCAATCCTGAGTGAGTTGGGAACTTCTATCATTAAGGTCGATCCTTTGATTTGCATGGGTGCAAGTGGCCAGGTCGCTGACTCAAACCTACCACTTTGGGGATTCGTTTGATTTGAGAGCTAGAAACTCGGCTACACAAGATGGAATTCACTTTTTCCCCGAAGCAGGGGTAAGTAGATAGATTGCTCCATTAAGTTGATCCCGGGACTTGAACGATGTGGTGCCATACACCCTCTCATGGCCTGAGAGGTGTCCACACATAGTAGGACTATGTTGTATTGTTCATTAGAGGGATCAATGGTACTTAAGAAGTTAGATGTAACTATAGGGGCAAAACGGTAAATTGGCCCAACTGTACTTATGAGCATCTGTGAAGGGTTATTATACTGTTGATTGATTATATCCGATGGACATAGAAATTGTGGTAAATTAGTCAGTTATTTACGTACCGTTGGAGCTTCGAGCCATAGGTCCATAAGGTCCCCTTGGTAGCTCAATGGATTCAAGTTGAGAATCAGTTTTGGCTCAATTTGAAATGTTCAAATTGACAAGAGAGAGTTCGATTATATATGATATGATTGAACTAGTTAATTATATATGATATAATTGACTTTATGTATGAGATACATTAATTGGAGGAAATTTGATATAAATATGATTTATATCTAGTGGAGGAGGAATCACTATGGTTGATATATGATATCAAACTATAGGTTAATGAATATAATATAATTATATTTATTATTATTTCTTATTTTGGACAATTATGGGATAATTGGCCGTCGTTTTCTCCGTAACTGTGTGTTAGTGGGAAGTTCCATTCGGTTTTCGTAATCGAAGAATAAAATGAAAATTGTTTTCATTTTGCAAAACAACACGGTTAATTGCTCAAAAAGGTGTTTGCTGCCTATCGCTTAGTAAATCAGAGCTATACGATAGCTTGAGTTTACTACATGATCGCTGACACAAGTGCGCTTCTTTTGAAATGATCGCCTATCTTTCCTGAACGATCGTCTAGCGCCGAGCATTTACTAAAAGATCGTATAGACGATCGCTACCTATTGCCTACACGATCGTATACTTCATCTAAACGATCAAGCATTTTGTCTATACGATAGACTTCGCCTTTCTCCCACTTTCTTGATCGTTGTATACGATCTTTTTTCCTTCTCCCTTCTACCAAATCCAAACATATCCCACTCTTTGGATTCTCATACCAAGAATACTAAGGGTTCCAAGTGATGGTGTAGTCCCCATTCTTCACCTGTTCGTGTGGAGGCCATTTGTGGTAGACGACCGGACTTTTGCTGAATGATAGCTTATCATCCCAGTGAGAGCGAGAGCATCCGTTCGTGGAGAGAGTGAGATTTGCCGAGAAGAAAGAGTCTTCAACTGGTAAGTTTCCTTGTTCTCTTGGTTGTTTAATCTTTAAGCATGCCGGTAATTTAATAGTATGATGCATATCTGTTTGTTTGAATGTAAATGTGGTAATTCTGTCACAATATCTTTGGAAAGATCCGCTTCCGCTCAGAGGTACTCTTGTATAAAAGTTCCTTCAGAAATAATGGTTATCGCATCGTGTAGCTGGAGGTAAACGATTGTTTAGATTTTGTCATGCGATCGTGTAGAGTTTACTACACGATCGTGTAACATTTGCTAAAAAATCGCATAACTAATGCTATGCGATGGTGTAGAGTTCACTACACGATCGTGTTGCATTGGCTGCATGATTGTGAAGGCGCTTGATGGGTAGACGATCACGCAATATGTGATACTCGACGAAAGCTTACAAGCAAACGATCGTATAGACTATCATGCTCATCGCATAGTCATTAGCTACATGATCGCATAATATACAATACTCGACGCTCGTTACACGAAGATCAGGAGTTTGCTACATGATCAACTGTAAGGGTTCTTGGTGGAGCGTTTTAAGGTGAGCGGCTCAAGATCCGGTTCACTTGTTCTGAACTGGTGGACTCATTTTTGTAATAAGTTAGCCTTTAATTACTAGTATTTGAGATTGTCTTTCCCAGTCCATCAACTTTAGTTAAATATACATATGATGTATGCTTATTTTATATGCCATACTACATGTCATATAGTTTAAAACCCATCAGTGGTTATACATTTTTTTTCATACATCATTCCACCTCCTACTGCTGCTCAAAATGTTCGAGAAGCATATGAGCGATGGATAAGGGCAAACGAGAAGGCCCGAATGTATATCTTGGCAAGCCATGAGCCCATGCTCACCGCACATGAGATCATGGAGTCCCTGCGAAAAATGTTCAAACAACTGTCCGCATACCTCAGGCACGACACTCTCAAATACATCTTCAATTAACGTATGCAAGAGTGGTCATTTATTCGGGAACATTTTCTCAACATGATGATCCACTTCAACGTGGTGGAGATGAACGGGTCAAGCATCGATGAGGCCAACCTGGTTAGCATCATTTTGGAATCTTTACCAGAAAGCTTCTTCCATTTTCATAGCAATGTTGTTCTTAATAGAATTGACTACAACCTGACGACTCTGCTCAATGAGCTGCAGCTTTCCAATCCTTGTTGAAAAGCAAGGAGAAGAAGGGTGAAGCAAATATTGCTTTTGAAGGATCTCATATCTAAGAGTTCCATGAGTGCGTTCGGATCGGTCCGATCTCACAGTGAAAAAAATACAAAATATATATTCAACACATACAGTTATGCAAATAAACTCTAAATAACGGCATGCTACAAACAACAAATTAACAAAGGAACAGAGTTCCATAGCAATTGAAGACAATCTTCAATCTTCGAAACTCCAACGCAACGGAACCCTCTAAGTGTTCTATCAACATCCGGCGGAAAACGTCGACTGCAGTAGCACGAACAACGCGAACTCACGACCGCAACGGAGACGAAACCATCACTAAAGAGCCCCGAGTATTCTCGGAGTGAAAACCCAAAGGGTGGGATTTGGTGAATTTGGTAGAGGACGGAGAAAACACGAATCATGTAGGCGATAAGCAAGTGGGAGGGAAAACGACGCTATTGCATAGCAGACTGCTTATCGTCTGTCTCTTATACACATCTAGATGTGTATAAGAGACAGCTCTAAGCTTCCAAAGGGACCTAATGGACCTGTGGCTCGAAGCTTCAACGGTACGTGAATAGCTGACTAAACTCTTTAACCACGAGATCCACCATCCGTTAACTATCAGAAATTCTACTCAAGACCAACAACTGAACTCTTCTTACCACAGATATATTTCTAATTCCATCGGATATAATCAATCATGAGTACGATGACCCTTCACAGATGCTCGTAAGTACAGCTGGGCCAAATTACCATTATATCCCTGTAGTTACATCTCACTCCTTAAGTACCACTAATTCCTCTAATGAACAATACAACATAGTCCTACTATGTGTGAACACCTCTCGGGCCAAGAGAAGGTGTGTGGCGCCACATCATTCAAGCCCCGAAATCAGCCCTTAAGGGAGCTATCTATCTACTTACCTCTGTCTCGGGGAAGAAGTGAATTCCATTTTGTGTAGCTGAGTTCCTAACTCCCAAATCAGTCAAATCCTCAAAATGGTAGGTTTGAATCGGCGATTTGGCCGCTCGCTCCCATACAAATCAAAGGACCACCCTCAATGATAGGAGTTCCCAACTCACTCAGGATTGAGGTCATGTTACCTATGATCATTCTAGTGAAGTAAAATACTCATAGCCACCTCGGGCTGCACATTCATAGGATCACAAAAGTTAGAATGTACGAACTCAAGAGGCTCCTTGGCTCTATAACCTTTTCCAGTAAAAGGTCGTTTAGTCATCTTACCCACAAGGCAAGATTCGCACACAGGTAAAAATTTTTCTTCTAACTCACCTAGAAGTCCATTCTTCACCAATCTCTCAATCCTATTGAGATTAATATGCCGTAAACGTAGATGCCAAAGTTAGACATTTTCCTTTGGAGAAATTCGTTGACCTTTTTATTGAGTTACGACAGTTCTGAAAATTTCAGTATTATGGAGGGAATTAATGGCTAACAACCTTAGCACATATAAATTCGATTCTAGATTTGCTGTGCAAATAAAAACATCATCTTTATGAATAAACGCTTTATTCACATTAAAAGAGATAGTATATTTACATTGCAATAAACACTTTACAGAAATAAAGTTCCTCTTTAGTTCAGTAATAATATATACATTACTTAAAACAAGAAACCTATTTTGTAAAGCTAACTGGAGTCCTCCCACTACCACAGCTGAGACGACGTGCTCGGTGCCTACTCGCATCATCATCTCACAAACCTCCAGCTATCGCCAAGATCTAATCCCCTGAAAAGAAAAACAAACATGGTTAGTGGCGCCCGAATCAATTATCTAGGTAGAATCATCATTCTCCACTAAACAAGTTTCAATCACAAGTAAATCACATTTATCTTTATCCGCCTTGGCCTTAGCCTTTGCTGTTTTATTCTCTTTCAGATATCGAGGACAGTTCCTTTTCTAGTGTCCATCTTGGATGCAGTAGAACCTCTATGGAATGTCTTGGAGGATGAAGCAACATTTACCTCACCCTTCTGCCTCTCCTTACTTTTCAATAAAGATTGGTATGTCACTTTGTTGTAAGGTTATATTTCACTTTGTTAAGAATCATATTGCTATCAAAGTGCAGGAAGCTCTCCGGCAAAGAATGCAGGATTATGCTAACCTGGTTGCCCTCATCGATGGTAACCCCATTCAACTCCGCCACATTAAAGTGGACAATCATGTTTAGCACATGTACACGAACAGAGGTACCTTCTTCTATTTTGGAGTTGAATATGTATTTAAGAGCCTCATGCATAAGCTGTTCAGACGATTATGCAAAAATCCCCCACAGGGACTCCATGATCTCACGCGCTGAGACTATAGGTTCATGTTTCTTGGCCAAGACTTTAGAAAGACTTGCCAAGATGTAGGCTCGGGCCTTCTCATTCGCCCTTGTCCATCGCTCATATGCCTCCCGAACACTTCGAGCGGCATTAGAAGTTGGAATAGGAGGACAAGCCTCCATGAGAGCGGACATGAGATCTTCGATGATCAGAATCGTCATGATCATATGATTCCATGTTGCGAAATTATCGCCAGTAAGTTTTTCAGCGCTTAGCAATGCTAACGTGGCTGTTGCCATTTTGAAAATTTTGCTGAAAATACGAACAAAATTTTATTAGATTTTGCTAAATCACTTTTAAACCAATCAGTTTTGCAAAACAGTTTCAAGTACTTTAAGTTATAGACTTCTATTTTGCAATGATGCCCCAGTTAGGCAGGACAAACGCTACCGGTGGGGTGATTAGTTACCCCTTCGCTGGGATGAGACATTCTCAACCATTAGGCAGAACCAACTCTTGGAACTGTACCTAACAACCACCATTTTTCGGTCCAGAATCGTTAACCTTTAACTATTCCGTATAAATGTAACCCCTTACTTTCGATGCTAGAGTCCCGACCTAATGAGCCCACCGTAGGGAAGAAGCAGGTTAGGACAAGAGACTAAGTTACCTTATCCTCCTACATGAGATCAAATAAAGAAACGCACAAAACTGCCATTCTTTAGGGAGACACTCCCAGGGTGCCTCGAGGCAATGCGCAGTAACGTTATTCAACCTAACGAGGGAAACCGAGGGATATGTTGTCGCACTTTCCGCTCCCACTTACTATGAACTATTTCTCCATTTACCTTGATATTGACCTACCCAAACACCATCCGTTGGGGGGACACGCCAAAGGTACCGTGAGACCGAGGATAGATCTCACGGTGTGGACTATTTAGGAGAAACGTGAAAGGTTTAAGTGAAACATCTTATGTCCCTAGTACCTCCCACTGAATGTCCTACCTAGGGATTCATTAACCTGGACAATCCGGCTACTGATTTTAGTCTAAGTCATTTTTTTAAACTCTGCTCATAAACAACGTTTGTCTATGAAATATGAACAAGTTTAAATAGTCATATTTAAACACTTTAATGGACTGTCCTTAACTTGCATGCATGCATCAAATCTATCTAATTCACCTTTCCAGGTAAGTTCCCAGGTAGGGGTGTTACGTTTCCGACAACTTAAATACACCAGCCTAGAAAGAATCTGCCTTAGACAAAAGGTTCTTTATAAATAGATTTGCTACACTTTAACATTTTATTAGCTAATTTAATCCTATTAAACTGATTAAAAGATTAAAGCCTTAGGGTTGCTAATCGTATTAGAATCGTGATCTTCGGTCTATGTGATCCAAGTTTTAAACAAAACTTTAAAACCATGAATTGAACCTAAGTGAGCATGCATATCTTTTTTATTTCTTTTAATTCTAATTTCTCTTAAACTTTTAAAAAGAAACAACTAAAACCATTGCGCACAACAAGGCGTTTATAACATTTATAAATTAACCTATGTGTCATGCTTCATGCAATGTCCGGTCATTACTATATATAACTTTTATATATAACGCGTAACAACCTAGCAAACATGCTATTATTCACCCTTATACTATAACAATTATAATATAAAGATGATGCATGTCAATGCTTTTTATGTATGCATAAATATAACTCTTACCAATTTAAGGATCGGAACCTGGCTCTGATACCAATTGAAGGATCTCATATCTGAGAGTTCCATAAGCGCGTTCGGATCGCTCTGATCTCACAGTGACATAAATACAAAATATACATTTAACACATACAGTTATGCAAATAAACTCTAATTAATGGCATTCTACAAACAACAAATTAACAAAGGGACAGAGTTCAATACTAGTTGAAGGCAATTTTCCATCTTCGGAACTACAACGTAGCGGAACCCTCCAAGTGTTCTACCAATGGCCGACGAAAAACGTCGACTGCAGCAGCACGAACAACGCGAACTCACGATCGCAACGGGGACGACACCACCACTAAAGAGCCTCGGGTATTCTCGGAGTGAAAACCAAAAGGGTGGGCTTTGGTGAAATTGGTAGAGGACAAAGGAAACACGAATCGTGTAGGCAATGAGCAAGTGGGAGAGAATACAACGTTATAGTATAGCAGAAGTGTTTATCGTTTAGGAGGAACTACACGATCGTGTAGGATTTACTGAATGATCGTTTAAAAAAAGGTACACGATCGTTTAGTAAAACAAACACACTATATGATTGTTTAGAGAAGCTATCCGATCATGTAGGCGACAGTGTGTGATCGTTTAGTGTGAGGTGGACGATCGTTTAGGCGGAGAAAAGCTATCGTATAGTCTCTCGATTTTCTTAAGCGATCACTTAGAACAACACCAATGCACTCTCACTTGTCTCTTCGTGCGATTGAACGACAGACGATGCAAAAATGAAAAAAAAAATTCATTTGAACTCACCGATTACAATAATCGACGCGCCCACTAACCCACGTCTGAACGTGAAATTTGACATAATTATCATATAATTAACCAACTAATTAATAATACATATAATCATATTATATTTTTACCTTGTAGTTTGATATCACATATCTACTATTGTATTTTCTCCTCTACTTGATATAAATCATATTTATATCTAATTTCCTCCAAAATAATGTATCTCATACATTCAGCCAATTATATCATATATAATTAACCAGTCCAATTATATCATATAGAATCAAACTTCCTCTTGTCAATTTGAACATTTCAAATTAACCCAAACAGTCGTTCTCAACTCTATCTAAGTTACTCAGGGGACCTAATGGACCTGTGGCTCGAAGCTTCAACGGTACATGAATAGCTGACTAAACTCTTTAGCCACGAGATCCACCATCCGTTAACTGTCAGACATTCCACTAAAGACCAACAGTTAAACTCTTTTTACCACAGATATATTTTTGTGTCTATCAGATATAACCAATCATAAGCACGATGACCCTTCACAGATGCCCGTAAGTACAACTGGGCCAAATTATTGTTATGTCCCTGTAGTTACATCTCACTCTTTAAGTACCACTGATTCCTCTAATGAACAATACAACATAGTCCTACTATGTGTGAACACCTCTCGGGCCAAGAAAAGGTGTGTGGTGCCACATCGTTCAAGCCCCGGAATAATCCCTTAAGGGAGTTATCTATCTACTTACCCCTGCCTCGGGGAAGGAGTGAATTCCATCTTGTGTAGCTGAGTTCCCAACTCTCAAATGACAAATCCCCAAAATGGTAGGTTTGAATCGGCGACGTGGCCACTCGTACCCATACAAATCAAAGAACCGCCCTCAATGATAGGAGTTTCCAACTCACTCAGGATTGAGGTCATATTACCTACGGTCATTCTAGAGAAGTGAAGTCTCTGTCATGAATGGTGTTATATAACGAGATGTTAACACTTCGTGGTCAGGTCTTATACAAACACTTTGTATAGGATGCCCCCGCTCGCATGTCCCTAACACGAATGATCAAGATCAGACCATCTGTGACAAGTCACAACACTTTTGACCATTCCATAAACGGGCCGCATTCGTTACGTTACCAGGATAAGGTTTCCCTCCTATATCCATATACTACAGACCATTTTGGTTATCACTCAAGACATGATCTACTTAAATATCACCACATACATGCTTGAGTCACATACAGATAACCATGAATTTTATGTTTATTGGTTTGTGGTAAAGCAAATAAAACAAGTAACTGAGCAAAAATACAAGATGTGAAGTAAATATCATTTATTAACAACATAAGCGTTCGTACAAACTGTTTACAAACTACAGGATACGAGACTTTAGGGCATCAACCCCAACAGCTTCATCATCCAAAAAGTTCCATAAAGGTTCGACCTTTGGAACTAAGTTTGCACCTTCTTCCTCCTACACCAAAAAGTGGAAGAAGAAGAAAAGTGGAAAGGGGAAAGCTGCTGCTAACCCAAGAGTTGCTGCTCCAAGGGGTAGACAACCAGTGAGAGTTGACAAAGGAAAATATTTCCATTGCAATCAGGATGGACACTGGAAAATGAAACTGCCTCAGATATTTGGCAGAAAAGAAGAAAGCTTGTCTTGGAAACTTGTTTAGTGGAGAATGTTGATTCTGCCAGGATTATTGATTCTGGGGCACTAATCATGTTTGTTCTTCATTTTAAAAATTAGTTCCTGGCGGCAACTTGATGCTAGTGAGATGACGATGCGAGTTATAACCGGACAAGTCGTCTCAGCTGTGGCAGTGAGATGACGATGATGTATTTGTTGTTTCTGAATTAAAAAGGTACTTAGTTTCTATAAAGTGTCGTTTGGAACATTATTATCATCTAAACTTTTCTTATAATAAAATGTTTATTACTAAGAATGATGTTGATATGTGTTCCGCTAAGCTGGAAAATAATTTATATGTGCTAAGGTCATTAGCAACAATTGTCCTCCAGAACATAGAGATGTTAAAAACTGTCGTAACTTAAAATAAAATGCCCAACTTTGACATCTAAGACTAGGACACATTAATAAGATTAAGAAATTGGTGAAGAATGGACTTTTAAGCGAGTTAGAAGAAAATTCTTTACCTGTGTGTGAGTCATGCCTTAAAGGCAAGATGACTAAAAGACCTTTTACTGGAAAAGGTCATAGGGCGAAAATACCTCTAAAGCTAGTGCATTCTGACCTTTGTGGTCCAATGAATGTAAGAGGTAGGGGAGGTTATGAATATTTCATCACTTTTCGCTGATGATTATTCAAGGTATGGGTACGTATATTTAATGTAATATAAGTCTGATTCTTTTGAAAAGTTCAAAGAATTCAAGGCTGAAGTTGAAAATGCATTAAATAGAACTATTAAACACTTCAATTTAATCGAGGTGGAGAGTTTATGGATTTGACTTTCCAGAACTATTTGATAGAACATGGTATAGTATCCCAACTCTCAGCACTTGGTACAACTCAGCAAAATGGTGTATCGGAAAGGAGAAATCGAACCCTATTGGACATGGTTTGATCTATGATGAGTTACGCTTATTTACCTGACTCGTTTTGAGGTTATGCAGTGGAGACTACAACTTATATCCTAAACTGCGTTCCCTCTAAGAGTGTTGCCAAAACACCTCTGGATTTATGGAATGGTCGTAAAGCTAGTTTACATCATTACATAATTTGGGGTTACCTAACATATATGCTTGAGGCTAATCCTAAGAAACTGGAACCACATTCAAGGGTTTGTCTCTTTGTAGGCTACCTCAAGGGAACGAGAGGGGGTTATTTCTATGATCTTAAAGAAAACAAAGTATTTGTATCAACAAATTCTATTTTTCTTGAGGAAGACCATATAAGGGAGCACAGACCCAGAAGTAAAATCGTGTTCAATGAGATTTCCAAAGAAACTACTGAGACTTCAACAAGAGTTGTTGAAGAGTCTAGTACCTCAACAAGAGTTGTTGAAGTAGGTTCATCTAGTAGGTCAAGATATATGATATTTTATTCACTTCAATCTATGAAATATTTGATATTTTAGCTGCATTAACCACAAACTAATAAAGTAAGATTCATGATTATTGTTGTAACTTAAACATGTATGTGGAGACATACAAGTAGATTATGTTTTAAGTGATAACCTAAATGGTCTGTAGTATATAGATAATGAAGGATATCTTATCCTGATGACACTATGAGTATGGCCCGCTTTGTAGGTGTTGCAAATGTTGTCAAGTGCTACAAATGATATGATTCTGGTCATTTGTGTATTAGATATGCGAGCAGGGATATTCTATACAAAGGAGTTTGTATAAGAATAGACCACGAAACGTTTAGTTTTGTTATATAACGTCGTTCATAATTGAGACCTTCATTTCACTAGGATAACCATAGGTAACATGACCTTAATCTTGAGTGAGTTGTGAACTCCTGTCTATGAGGGCAGTCATTTAATTTACATGGGTGAGAGTGGCTAGATCGTCGACTCAACAAGCCTACCATTTTGGAGATTCGTCTGATTGAGGAGCTGGGAACTCAGCTATATAAGATGAAATTCACTCATTCCCTTACAAGGGTAAGTAGATAAATTGCTCCCTTAAGAATTGATTCCGGGGCTTGAACAATGTGGTGTCACACCCTCTCTTGGCTCGAGAGGGGTTTAGTCATAGTAGGACTATGATCTATTGTTCATTAGAGGAATTGGTAGTACTTATGAAGTTAGATGTAACTATAGGGACAAAACGGTAATTTGGCTCAGTTGTACTTACGAGCGATTTGTGAAGGGTCATCATACTATTGATTGGTTATATCCAATGAACACAGAAATATATCTGTAGCGCGAAGAGTACACTGTCGGTCTTTAGAGGAGTGTCTGACAGTTAACGGATGGTGGATAATGTGATCAAAGAGTTTACTCAGTTATTCACGTACTGTTGGAGCTTCAAGCTATAGGTCCATACCCTTGGTAGCTCAATGGATTCAAGTTGAGAATCAGTTTTTGGGTTAGTTTGAAATGTTCAAATTAACAAGAGGAAATTTAATTATATATGATATAATTAAATTAATTCAATTATATATGACATAATTGATATAATATATTTGATACATTATTGTTTGATTGGAGGGACTCGTATTTGAATATGATTCCAATATAAATTCTATGAATAAGATTCATAGTTATTAAATTTAATATAAATATGATTTATATTAAATGCCATAAAAGAGAAAAATAACTATGGTTTATATATGATAATTTTTAGAAATACAAGTTATTACAACTCAAATAAGTAAAACAATGAGAGAATGTGACGGTAAAATAAGCAATATCATGTCCAAAAGTGCTAAATTGAAAGGAATTGTGATCGCATGCGCCAATCGCATAAAAGCAGTTAATTTACTTGTTTTGTACAGGAAAAAAGCGATGACACAAGTAAAATTGCGATCCAAAGGAACAAGGCGTCATCACGCTTGAAGATTGCGATCGCAAAGTCATGTGATCGTATTCGACCGTAAGAAATTTCTTTAAAAGGTGGTTGCATAAAGACCGTGCATCAAGGTGACGACACAATAAATCACGATGGGACAAAAAGCTGATAACGGTTGAATCAAAATTTAGTTAACAAGCCGTTAAAGCCACACTGTAGCAAGTACACTCAACTTTCAGTGACTATTGATGACATGCAGAAATGCATGTCATTTTAGGCCTTTTACTTAAAATTATGAAGGTTGTTAGGCAGAATATGCGTTAATCATGATAGGAATTCACGAGGAGATGAGCTTGCATCGATCAGCATGTTAAATCTTAGCTAACCCGTTATTTTGCGTTATTATGCATTCAATGTTTTATTTTTTTTAGCTAAAACAGGAAATGGATGCAAACACGGAAATCGGACAACCGCATAGACGATCGCATGCGAAAAAACTCTCCATCGCAAACGCAAACACATCGATCAACGCATGGATGTTGCGCTAATCAGCCGTATGTGTCCATCGCATGGGAGTTGCGCTCGTCAAGCGATTGCGGTCATCATGTAGAGTTGCGGTATTAAGTAAATGCGGTCATTGAATGATTGCAGCTACGCGACAAGCATACTAATGGGATCAACTTAAGGTTGGTGGAATGAACGCATCAACTCATCTACCTCGAGAAAAACTTAAAGATGATGTTGACATTTCACCTACCACACCATTAGTGGCAGAGGTTCAGAAAGTACTAACGCGCTGAATGTCAGATTCAGAGAAATCCAATTAATGTTGTCGGCAACCCAAGCTCTATAAATAGAAGTCGATGAGCAGAAATTAAAGTTATCCGGGGATGATCCTTGTGATCCGGGGATTTTCCCCGCGATCTAGACAAAATACGTGAGAAGACGCTGAGAGTTCTTTACCTTCTTTATCCATTCCGAGTGACGACTGGAGCTTTTGACCAGAGCTAGATCTCGAGAGAGTCAGCTCCACCGCTCATCCATGGCACCACCGACAGCCAGTCATTTCATTTTCCTTTCTTTTCTTATATTGTATTGTATGACATTTTCTGATTAAGGAATTAATACAATTTGTTTTCTATGCATTTCTCTGTTTCCTTCGACTCCATCTCCATCTTCTTCAGTTAGCATCTTTACTTTTATTGCAACACTTAGTGAGATTGCTTGGGTATTACATACTTAGTCATGTGGATTAGAGATATGAAGCATGTAGCAACCCACCGCAAGGTGTGCGTTGCGCGAGTGTGTGAGTAATCTTATTTGCTTAGTGTGAAGCTGCTGCAACGCTTGTCTATAGGCTAACGCATTGCTTGTCTATGAGTAAATTCAGCAACAATCAACTGCCCGTGAGGGTAAGTAGTTGGTCGCATTAAGCAATGGATGCATTGTTCATTAGGGATGGGAATAATCTTAGGTCAGCAAAGTTCATGCGGTTACCTTGTCCTATGAGTGCTTCATTCATCATTTAGGCACACTTGGGAGAGTAGTCTAAAACACATATCTAAGACTCAAGAGAGCAGATTGGAATACATAGGCAAGAATGGGGATCTTAGAGATAAGATCTGTTTGCTTCACATAGGCAAGAATGGGGATCTTAGAGATAAGATCTGTTTGCTTCACACGGCGTATGCACCCTACAGATTGGATTTGCATGCGTTCAGGAAGTAGGATAAGGGGTTATATGGCAGCCACACTCATGCGGCGAGAGCTAGTGAGCTGGTTATGGAGGTCTAGGAAGGCATAGGCTTCTCGGCAATATCGCAGATACACCGCATACGTCCTAGAGTTAGGTTCACGTGTGTGTAGCATGATTGCATGGTTTGCGTTGACTAAGGTTGCCCTTGCGGTCACTCTTAAGTATTACAATGAAAAATCATCCCTGCATTTTATCTCTTTGCCCATTCATTTATTCATGTCAAGTATTGTCGTGTCTCTACCTCTCATGCATATTCTCATTGCGTTGTCTGTTGGATAGGAATAGGAGTAGGGTTAACTTAGCAACCTCCCTTCCATTCTTTTATTTAAACCGCCGCATACACATTACCGCATAGATATAGCTAAAAGTCCCTGTATTCAACCTCGGATTACCCGAGAAACTTGCGTCCATGTTATACTTGGCGTGAACGCAAGAAAACTTGTGATAGGACGCATGGTCATCGCATACATTCGTTAACGCATTATCATTCCAACGCATAACCATCGGCGCATGACAAACAACGCATATCTTAAGAACATGCATCGCATACCGCGTCCAAGGGATTTTAGCTATCGAGTAAATTTGACTTCCAATTTCCCGTCACCAACTATTAATCGGCGCATCAGAGCAGTAGAATTAATGACCACCCATCATTGCAATCATTAGCAAGAAAGGCTGCTTCAACTGGAAGAAAGAGCCGCAAATGCAAACAATATCATGGCAAACCCCATTCTTCTGGTGAATGATCGCAATAGACCCATCTGGGACTATGCGTCACCTAACTTGTATGATTTCTCCCTAGGAATCATGAGGCCAACTTTGGATGGATCAAGCTTTGAAATGAAATCAGTTATGTTACAGATGATCCAGACAGCCGGACAGTTTGATGGACGGAGTGGCGAAAATCCGCACACCCATCTCCGTAGATTTATTGAAATTTGTAGCACTTTTGTGTTGCCGAATATCTCTGTTGAAGAAGTTTGACTCACGCTATTCCCATTTTCACTATGTGATCAAGCAAGAAAATGGGCATATTCCCTCGAACCAGGGGAGATAACTTCGTGGGAACAGGTTGTCAAGAAGTTCATAAAGAAGTATTCCCTTCCTACAGAAAATGCAAGAAGGAGAAAGTTAATCATGAATTTTAAACAAGAAGAAGACAAATCATTCAGCGACGCGTGGGCGAGGTTTAAGAGATTAGGACGAGATTGTCCGCACAACGGATTACCAAACTACCTCCAGATGGAGATATTTTACCATGGATTAAATCCTGCATCGCAGACTGCTGCCAATGCGGCAGCAGCAGGCGGATTGCTAGATTAGACGTATGATGAGGCTAAAAACATTCTTGATCACATATAAAAAAATCATGAAGATTGGCAGGAAAGCGATCAACGAGTAAAACCAAGAGAAGGTAATACAAATAACGGTGCCATCGCATCTTTGAAAATCAAATGAATGTGATGATAAATTTGTTACAGGGCATCGCAATCAACAATCTTGGAACACAGAGAGGGCAGGTCAATGCAATAGAACAGACGAGCACCAGTTGTGCAATATGTGAAGAATCGCATTCGATTGATGAGTGTCCATGGAACCCGCAGTCAATCTACTTTATTAAGAACAACCCTTTCTCAAATACATACAACCCCCAGGTGGAGAAACCACCCTAATCTCGCTTGAAAAAATAACCAACAACAAGGTTACCAAACTATGACACATAAAGAAGGACCACCAGGATTTTCCCAAAGATCAACAACAACAACAAGCCAGCAGCTCGCAAGCACTGCCATCATCCTCTCTAGAGAACCTATTAAAACAGTATATTGAAAAGAATGAGATGGTCCTCCAGAACCAGGAGACTTCCATCCGCAATCTAGAAATCCAAATAGGACAGATTGCAAGAGAGCTGAAAAATAGACCGCAAGGTACATTGCCGAGCTCAACTGAGCTCCCTTGCAACCTGGGGAATACAGGGAAAGAGCAATATCAAGTAGTCACCCTGCGAAGTGGAAAGACGACAACGGAAGAGTCGAGTAAGACCAATCCAAATGCGATGGAATCCAAGAAATCGTTGACGCAAGATGAATTAGAAGAGCCCGAGACGATGGAACCGGATGTTGCGACCACCTTCAAACCTCTAGAGCACGAAACAATAAAGGTACAACTACCACCATTCCCGCAAAGACTGAAAAAGAAGCAAAATGATGAAGGCCAGTATCATCGCTTTCTGGAATTATTAAAACAGCTACACATCAACATTCCTTTTACAGAAGCAATAGAGCAAATATCGAAATATGCCAAGTTTTTTAAGGACATTGTGTCAAAGAAAAGAAGCACGGGAAAGTTCACTATGGTGGCATTAACGAAAAAATCAAACACGATAATCCCACCAAAGATGCGCGACCCAGGAAACTTTCCAATACCCTGCTCAATTGGCGGGATATACATCGGTCAAGCGCTATGCGATCTTGGGGCCAGCATAAATTTAATGCCCCTTTCAATCTTCAAACAGTTGAATGTGGGGCAACTGACGCTCTTGACGGTGACTCTCCAGCTTGCGGACAGGTTCTTAGTACACCCTGAGGGAAAGTTGAAGGATGTCTTGGTCACAATTGATAAATTCATTTTACTAGTAGACTTCATCATTTTAGATTATGAAGCGGACAAAGATGTGCCTATCATATTGGGACGACCATTTTTATCAATTGGTTGTGCTCAAATTGATGTGCACAAAAGAGAGATCATGATGAATAAAAAAAGGAAGAAGCTCAGGTTTAACATCATCAAAGTAATGAAGTATCCAGAAGATGAAGACCTATCAGAATCTGACAATAAAAATAGTTGTGATGAAGAATTGGAGTTCGAAGAAGAAGATGAAGGAGAGGATGCGACAGCATCCGTACAAATCTACCATGTAATCACAGAGACAGTAAGCCATGACAAAAATTTGAATTTAAATAAAGAGAGAAAAATATAGAAACCTTCCTTAGAACAACCATCTACCTTGGAGTTGAAAACTCTGCCAAGTCATTTGAAGTATGTTTTCCTTGGGCAAAATGAAACCTTGCCGGTGATAATATACTCTACGATACCAGAAGAATAAGAAAGTGCGCTACTTAGCATTTTGAAGAAGTATATAAAAGCAATTGGGTGGACGCTAACAAATATAAGAGAAATTAACCCAACATACTGCATGCATAAAATTTGTCTCGAGGAAAACCAAAAAGGGTCTATCGAACTTCAATGCAAATGAACCCTGCGATGAAGAAGGTTGTAAAAAATGAGATCATTAAATGGTTGTACGCAGGCATCATATACCCAATCGCCGACAACACGTGGGTGAGCCCCATGCAATGCGTTCCCAAGAAGGGAAGAATGATGATAGTCCCGAATGCAAACAACGAATTAATACCTATGAGGACCGTCACTAGCTAGAAGATTTGCATGGACTATCGGAAGCTTAATGCGGCGACGAAGAAGGATCATTTCCCTTAACCTTTTATTGATCAAATTCTAGACCGACTAGCAGGAAATGAATGCTTCTGTTTTCTTGACAGATATGTGGGCTACAACCAGATAATGAGTACCCCCATCATGGTGATGATGGGATAATAGAAAGAGAATAGCTTTCTTGGAATTTGGCCGGTTGGTTGGTACCATATGAAATGTTTGCTTTTCATCGCATGTCGTTTGGATTATGCAATGCGTCGAGCATCTTTCAGAGGTGCATGATGGCAATCTTCTCCGAGTATCTCGAGGATTCAGTGGAAATCTTTATGGATGATTTCTCAATTTATGGGCAAACGTATGAAGTCTGTCTGAAAAACTTGGAGAGGATACTAAAAAGATGCAAAGAGACCAATCTAGTGCTAAATGGGGAGAAATGACATTTCATGGTTAACGAAGGAATTGTGCTCAGGCACAAGATTTCCAAAGAGGGGCTGGAGGTGGATAAAGCAAAAATTGAGGCTATTGAAAAACTTCCACCTCCAACAAATGTGAAGGCTGTAAGAAGTTTCTTGGGACATGCAGGATTCTACCGACGATTTGTGAAGGACTTCTCTAAGATAGCTCGACCGTTGAGTGCGTTGCTAGAGGCTGACAGAACTTTTGACTTTGATTCACAATGCCTCAACGCATTCAAAGTACTGAAGAACGCATTAATTATCGCGCTTATTTTGATCGCACCCGACTGCACAAAGCCATTCGAGCTAATGTGCGATGCCAGCGGTTATGTGATGGGGCAGTATTAGAACAGAAGGAAAAGACAATGCTACACCCCATTGCGTCCCATCGTATACGCGAGCAGAACATTGAACTCCGCCCAGGCGAACTACACTACCACAGAGAATGAGCTTCTTACGGTAATCTTTGTGCTTGAAAAATTTAGACCATACTTATTGGGATCCAAAGTTATAGTTCACATCGACCACTTGACAATAAAATATTTGATGGCCAAAAATGATGCAAAGCCGAGGCTAATCCGATGGGTTCTCCTCCCCCAAGAATTCAACATGGAGATAATTGACCACAAAGGAATGGAGAACCAGGTCGTTGACCACCTATCGAGACTAGAGAATCCGGAAGAAAACCGCATTCAGTCGGAGGTGAATGCATCCTTCCTAGATGAGTAGTTTTTCAAACTTGAAGAATTACCATGGTACGTAGATGTTATCAATTTTCTGGTTTGCGAGCAATTTTCAAAAAATTATACAGCCCACCAAAAGAAGCGGCTCATACACAAATGTAAATCCTACTTCTGGGACGAGCCAAATCTTTACAAAAGGGGGTCAGACCAGATCTTATGACTCTATGTGCCAGAGACTGCTTTTCAGTACATACTTTCTCAATGCCATGACTCACCCTATGGTGGACATTTCGGAGGTCAACGCACAACAGCAAAAGTTTTACAGAACGGGTATTATTGGCCCACTTTATGTAAGGATGCAAGAGACTATTCTATGAAATACGACAAGTGCCAACGCACAGGAAACATTTCTTGGAAGATTTGATGCCGATGAACATTATATTGGAATTGAACTCTTCGATGTGTGGGGCATAGACTTTATGGGACCATTTCCACCATCAAATAGTCACAAATATATTCTGTTGGTCGTCGATTATGTCTCCAAGTGGATTGAAACGGTATCATGCATCGCAAACGATGCAGCGACAGTCTACAAATTCTTATGGAGAAATATCTTCACTCCTTTTGGCACCCCCACGTGCCATAATAAGTGATGAAGGCTCTCACTTTTTCAATGGCATCATCAACAAACTGCTGCTCAAGAAAAATGTCCATCATAAAGTTGCCACCGCATATCACCCCCAGACAAACGGCCAAGCCGAGGTGTCTAATAGAGAAATCAAGCTGATTCTAGAAAAGGTGGAGAAGCCCTCACGAAAGGACTGGGCCATGAAGTTTGACGATGCCTTGTGGGCATATAGAACTGCCTATAAAACACCCATATGCATATCCCCGTATGCGCTGGTGTTGGGAAGGCATGCCATTTATCTCTGGAATTAGAGCATAACGTGTTGTGGACAGTGAAGAAGCTCAACTTTAATTTGAAGACCGCAAGGGAGGAGAGAAAACTTTAGTTGCTCAAGCTAGACGAATGGAGACTTCAAACATATGAAAATGCCAAGATCTACAAAGAACGTTCAAGGCGTTAGAATGACAAACGACTGTGTGAAAAGAAGCTCCATGTTGGTCAGAAGGTCTTGCTATTCAACTCTAGGCTACGACTCTTTCCGGGAAAATTGAAATCACGTTGGTCTGGACCATTTATAATTAAAGAAGTATTCCTGCACGGTGCGGTCGAATTAACAAATGAAGAAGGGACCATCGCATTTAAGGTAAATGGCCAAAGAGTCAAGATGTATCATGGAGGAGACTTTCATCGCGAGAAAACCTCCG
Organism: Benincasa hispida; assembly: GCF_009727055.1. Lineage (NCBI taxonomy): Eukaryota > Viridiplantae > Streptophyta > Magnoliopsida > Cucurbitales > Cucurbitaceae > Benincasa > Benincasa hispida. Next base: position 61,633,377 of record NC_052360.1, on the reverse strand, counting down.
TGGACTTAAGGAATCCTTAATGAAGAAGAAACGAGTATTTCCTGCGTTGATAAGCAACACAAACTCATCAAGGACAAATCTTGTTTTGAGTATCCTTTTGATATTTTTCTTTTATGAATTTATCTTACTTTTTGTATAACCACTACTCTTTAAAATTACCAACTATTTCGTTCATACTTTTTACCCTCTTGATATTTAACAATGATCGTAGTGAACGATTGCGATGGCGCTACTCGATAACCTCAAACACGAGACCTGTTCGATCAGCCCATCACAATCAAAGGATTAACCCACCGCAAGCAAGGATGCGATCACAGATGATGTGGGCAACAGAGCAAATTTGGGGGTTGTGTCTTTCAATTTTTGCACCTCTCATCTCATTTTAATATTACTAAATTTTATCATCACATCCTCTTTAGTTTGACTCAACCATTGAATTTTGATTCTTTATTTAGTCATCGCATTTTTCTCCGTACCAATTACGACTTCAATGATGAAATTCATGCCTTTATTCCTTACCGCGTGTACTAGAGTCAAATTAATTTCAGGACATTCAATTCATGAAACATTTCAATTTAGCGGGCTACCAGTTTTCCTTCAAAATTATTTTTACGAAATTTCCTAAGTTCATCGCATGAGTTATTTCGTCTATCAGCAATGAGGATATTGTTGTATATAAATTTGGGGGCGCTAGTATTTATTTTCAACCTTGCTACTTTTAGAAATGTCAATCTAAAAAAAAATTAGCATTGAGATCGAATCCTATTCGTAGTTGGATGTCTGCATGACACCCGTGTGGGCAAGCCAAAACGAAGGTGGGAATCATGATCAACGCATAAATCAAGTGATCGCAACTCCACTGCCAAATAAAGAAATGGGCATGAGTTGAAACTGAGAAAGAGCGCCTTGCTCGTAGTTGTATATTCGCATGACACCCGTAGAGGCAAGCCAAAACGAAAGCTGGGCACTTGGATCAGCGCAAGATTACAAAAAGAATATCTGAATCACATAAGGATAAAAATCATTTGGAACACCCCGGTTGGAGAAAGTTTGAAATAAATCATGCGATGTCCTGGAAACGAGTAAAGTTTTTTTTTAAGGTTAAACTTGCGGTCCGTAAAAATTAGAAATATTTTAGAAAGAGATCAGGATAGAAATTAAGAAGGCATTGGTTCATGAAATTTGAATAAAGCACCTTGAGAAGTCTAGGTAGGGTAAAAACGGTTGACTTTTTAAAGAAAATCTTTAGTTTATGCTTGAGGACAAGCATTGTTTTAAATTTGGGTGTGTGATAACTGGTAGAAATACAAGTTATTACAGCTTAATTAAGTAAAACAATGAGAGAATGCGACGGTAAAATAAGCAATATCATGTCCAAAAGCGCTAAACTGAAAGGAATTGCGATCACATGCGCCCATCGCATAAAAGCAGTTAATTTACTTGTTTTGTGCAGGAAAAATGCGATGGCGCAAGTAAAATTTCGATCCAAAGGAACAAAACGTCAACACGCTTGAAGATTGTGATCACAAAGTCATGCGATCGTATGCAATCATAAGAAGTTTCTTAAAAAGGTGGCCGCATAAAGACTGCACATCAAGGTGACGACACAATAAATCACGATGGGACGAAAAGCTGATAACAATCAAATTCGAATTTAGTTGACAAGCCGTTAAAGCCACACTATTGCAAGTACACTCAACTTTCGATGACTATTAATCGGCGCATCAGAGCAGGGGAATTAATGGCCGCCCATCATTGCAATCACTAGCAAGAAAGGCTGTTTCACCTTGAGCTTTATAAATACTGAAGGCCACCATTGTAAACAAGGAAGAAGTTAGAGAGTCGTTAGTCTGTTCAAGTACATACTCATACTTATACTTAGAATACAAAGACGAACAAGGAGACGAGGAAACCGAGAGATCATTCCCAGACAGATCGAGAAACTGCCGGAAAGCGTTACAAAAGAGAGAGGGTAAACATTTGCGAGAGCAAGAATATACATCCGGAACAGAGTTGAAGTGAAAAAGAACAGTGTAAAAGGCCACAGGAAGCAAGACATTGCTTACCGGGCTTCTTATCTCTCAATTCCATTTGCTATTCTGTATTCAGTACTTTATTTATAGAAAATGGGAATCTCATTTTAATCTATGTTTAATCTCTCCATACTTTGCATGAGTAGCTAAATTTCTGAATGGGTTGAGAAGTACTTAGCTAGCATGACTTAAGATTTATATTTTATGCGATCATCTTGTCTTATGTATGCGTCATTCACCCTTTAGAGATACTTGAGAGAGTAGTTTAAAGATAGAATCTAGTCTTGAGAGATTTAGATTAGAATCTAGGCTCGAGAGAGTCAGATTAGAACCGTATAAGCAAGAAATAGAAACTTAGACATAAGTTCTATTGCTATCTACACATCGCATGCACCCTAGAAATAGGTATGATTATATCCAGTCACCTTGTTTTATGTGTGCATTATTCATCATCACATAGAAAAGAATAGAGGCTTAGACATAAGTCCTATCGACTTTATCGTATACTCATCGCATGCGTCCTAGAAATTGGAGTTATGACATTTTGCATTGAGAGATGACGTACTGTTATTTGTGTGTAACATGATCGCATAACTTGTACATAATCTTAGGAAGTGTTAGTTAAACCCCTTTTCAACCCTTTCATCGCATACTCACTGTAACTCTCGATTTCATCAAGTCTGCGTTCAAATCTGTCGCATAGGAAAAATCTTAATCAAAACACAATCCAACTCATTTATTTTTACTACTGCAAGAGAATCAAAGTGACTGTCGCATACTTACTTAGTAGTCCTTGTGTTCGATCCTGGACTTACCAGGAAACCTAATAAGGCTTATACTTAGGTCTTGTTAGGGAAACTTGCATGTTCATCGCATAACATATATCACCGCAAACTCACACCATAATCGTATCACAATTACACGCATCAATGTATTGTATATGATGTAATATTACAACTGTAGGTTATAAATATAATATGATAAGTTAGTTATTGTATTTATTTATAATTTATTAATTATTTTATAATTAAATTTCTTTTTCTCAATAACCAACCTTAATGGGTGGTTACACGGTTTTATGGCTAAGTGGGATAAAATGAAAATTTGTTTTTCTAATCATTCTACGAAAAGAGTTATCGAATTAACTATTGAGTGACTACACAATAGCATCGAGTTTACTATATGATAGTGCTCCTAACTAAACGATCGAGCATCGAGTCTATGCGATAGACTTCCATCTTCTACACGATGGTGCTGCTTTTACTCGATCGTATACCTCTTTCCCTTTAACCAAAATAAGCCAGAGCCCACCATTCCTGGATTCTCACACCGAGAATACCAAGGTAATCTAGTGATTGTGTCCGGATTTGTTCGAGGATCGAGTTGATACTCGTTGATGTTTGAGGGAGTTCGAGCTGCTCGTTGTGTTCGTGACTGATCGAGGGATATACTTGAAGAAAGTGTTCTTCAAATGTATTGTCTCTCTAACCCTTGTATTTATTTCAAGAAGCTTGTTGTAATTTATGATTTAATGCATAATCTATTTAATATGACTATGAATGTATGAGTTATTTCACAATGGAGTTTAAACGATCCGTTTCCACTCATAGGTCCTCTATATTTAGAGTTTCTTAAATCTATATACTACAGATCGTTCATGTTATCACTTAAACACAATCCACCTGTATGTCTCTATATACATGTTTACAGAAGATAACCTTGGATGTTTGTTTATTAGTTTTGTGGGTTAATTCTACTAAATATTGAATAAAATACCTCAGATTTTATTAAATAAATAAATTGTTTGTACAATACAATTACAAACTCAGGACCCACGAGATTTAGGACATCAATTAGAACAACTGGTTTACTGAAGAATGTTACTCAACTTGGCTCCTTCTATCATTGTCTTATTCGTGAGTTTTTTGTTAATCTCCCTGCTTCATTTGATGATTCAAGTAGTGCTAAGTACAAAAAGGTGCATGTTCGAGGTGTTTGCTTTACCATTTCTCCTGCCATTATCAATGCTTTTCTGGATTGTGAAGATTCCTCTACTCTCGATGAGCCTCACCCGTCCACCGAGGATTTGATGTCTGAATTGACTGGAGGGACTTGCTCTACTTAGCCTCAAGCTAGTCAATTGTCTGTTGCTGCCTTAAGTGTGAATTATGCTATTCTCCATAAGATCGGCATTGCCAATTGGTGCCCTTCCACTCATGGCTCTAGGAAGTCCCCTTCCCTTGCAATCTCGTTGTATCAAATTGGCAGTGAATCGCAGTTTAACTTTGGTGTGTTTGTGTATAACCAATTGTTATGCCATGTTGAGTCCTATGTCATTAAGTCTGGTAATTCGTCTAGTACTATTTTAAACAATATGTTGGGAATATGACCAAGGTTTTAAATTGACTATGAAAGATCCATGATATATAATGGAAGGACAATACCATAAAAAATCATTCATGCATTAATTCTCAAACATGTATAGACTTCTTCAAATGTCGATTTTATAAATGGATGATTAGAGTAAATGAATACACGATTTTCAAAGAAAATTTTGTCTAAAAGACTTAAATTGATTTATTTATGAAAGTTTCTATGTTTAATTGATACAATTATAAATTTAACATGAAGTTTTTCTAAAGGAGACATAATGAATGGTGTAAATTGATACACTTACAAAAATTTAAAGTTTAAATCGATACAATTGTTAGTTTAGGTATAAATTACTACAACTTCTATACTTTTGGTGTGAAATATTTAGTTTACAATTTAACTTAGAATATGTAAAAGTCCAAGAAACTTTCTTAATATTTGACATTTAGATTTGTTTATTTCATGTCACAAATTCCAAACCAAACAAACGCCAAAAATAATCACTTCTTATGTTAATATCAATCACATAGCAATAATAATTCACAACGATTTTCAAAATATTTTGGTCATGTTCTTTTTCTATATAAAATAATGGAAAATAAATATAATTTTGACAATGACCATGTGGATCATTGACCTATTGGCCCTTAGTCATCACTTTATTTTTGGCCGCAAGAGACGCTTTGTGAAGTGTCTTGTTTTTTTTAAAAAAAAAAAATATTTTTTATAATAATAATAATAATAATAATATATTTATTTATTTATTTATTTATTTATTTCAAATCACATGGCACGTTTAGCAGTTAGCACATACTTGAAAGTTGGAACTGTACTTTCTAACCCTTTTTAATGAAATAGTATCTAATTTTGCATATATACATCTAAAATTTACCACTTCTAGAAAGAACCACTTCTAAATATTGCACCCCTTTTTTATATTCATATATTTTGTTTAAATTTTTTTTTTAAATAAATAAATTTTGTCTCAAAACTTTTCAAATCTTATTTCAGTACTTTATCTTCCTTTATTTCTAACTTAATAACATATTCTTCAAAAGTTCTCTATTTATTAGATATTTAGGTTCAACAACATATAAACTCCCAAATCTTTTCATTTATTTTAAAAATATCCTTTCTTTTTTCCTTCTGAAAAAATGCAATGTTTTCCTTCACCTTCAATAAATATTTTAGATATTTATATTGTCGATGAATATTGAGTAGTCTATACTATCACACCATCTCAAATCCTGAATTTTGTTCCAAAGTAATTTTGTAACTTTGGAAGAATATGGTAAAAAATACCTCTAAATTTTATCATTTATTTTCTAAGTAACATTTTTTTTTCGTTTTTTTCCATAGATGAGGATCGAATTTTGACTTTTTAGGAGAAACACCATATCAATTACCGTCTAACTAAACTCACTTTAACACCACCACATTTTTTCTCCTTATAATGTTACTTAATGATTGTTCGATGAATATTAATTCTTAAAACAGTTAATGGTGTTTAGATCTCGATTTTCATGTCATCAAAGTAACTTTTGAAACAAGGTTTTTTTTTATTAAAAAAACTAACTAATTTAACAAGGAAAAAAAAAAGAAAATAATAAGTCAATGTTCCTTTCAAATTATCTTCACACCCAAAATATTTTCTGTATTTGACTTCCTTAAATTAAGTAATTTAAAAAAAAAGAGGGGGGGGACAATTTCACTAGTTGGCTTAGTTCGTACCCTCTAGATGGTGCAGAAGAGGAGGAAAGCTGCGTGCAGATCCCGATGCATCTTCTCCATTAACGCCTTAAAAATGGCAGAAACCTCCGCTCTGTTACAATCATCACTTTCACTTTCACTATTCTCCTTTTCATTGAACCTCCCAACCCTAACACGGCCGTCGGAGTAAGCTTTACACGCCGCCAGTATCCCTTTCCCTTTCTCCCCAAAGTAATTCTTCACAAACTCCTCGTAATTCTTCGGCGGATTCTTCATCAATCTCATCATCATCTTGCAACAGAACAAGTACGCTTCCTTATTGTATGCATCTGAGTAAATCTCCGCTTCCACCTCCTCTTCCAGTTCCGGTTCGTTGAAATACGGCTTCTCATTCAACACCAGCGCTTGAATCGATATTAAAATCTGTAAAACTGTCGAAATCGCTGGATTCCATCGCTCTTCTTCTTTTCCATCCCAGGTGTTTATCAAACTCAAGCACACGTAGCCGTCTTCGTATAGGTTAGGGTTTAATCGTAGTCCGTAGGAATGGTAATACACCATCGGAGGACTATTCGGATAGTCCGAGGTGAAAGCTAGGTCGAAGAAGAACAATCCGTCGTGATATGGAGTTCCGGCTGGACCTACGATTACTGCTCGTAGAAGATCGATTCTCTCTTCGTAAGCACGAACGAAAATCGATTCCGGAAGATTTCTTTCGAGAATCTTCCATTCTCGCATGATCTTCTTTGAGACATCCGATCCAATGCAGTTCGCGAAGAGGTTTGAATCGGCGTAATGGTGATCGGAGTAGTCGCTGACGATATCGAACTGTTTGAAGGAGAACGGCGTTGGCGGTGGCGATCCGTTAGGTTCGTCACCGCCGTCTTCGGTGGCGGGGTGTTTGTCTTCGCCGTCGTGTGAATAACAGAGAGGAGAAGACGAAGGAGAAGACATGTTTGTTTGTTTGTTTGTTTTTTAATTTTTTTTAGAGATGATTAACTGAAGAGGGGAGAATAAAAGATGAGATTCCTTTGTTCAAAACGACGGAGGAAGTGTCGTTTTAAGAAAGTGACGGAAAAACAAACTAATCGTTCTGGCGGTGTCTCGAAAAGGAGTCAGTTTAGTACCAAATGTCCAATGGCTATTTATGGACTAAAAAGGAATCACCGGGACGATTTTTTAAATGTATATAAATTGTTTTTTACTGTTTTATGAATTTTATTTTATTTTTTTAAAAAAAAAAGGTCGAATTGAAAATAATAATAATAATAGTAGAAAAAATAGAATGTCTTTTGCTAAATCACGGAAACTTTTCCATTTATTTTGTTACGTGCAAAAGCTCTAGAATAATGTCGTTGTGTTGTGACTTGAAATGGTATGTAGTAAGTGACCGTTTTAACTCTCCATCTTAATATATTTATTCAATATCAAAATTAATATTCAATTTAAAAAAAAAAATAGAATTGTGAATTTTAGGTCATATTTGGTAATTATTGAATTTTTAAAAGTTAAAATTTGAAAATTAAAAAACAGTTTTTAAAAGTTTGCTTATTTTTTAATTTTGGCTAAAAAGTCAACTATTGTACATATATATCCAAATCATGGTAAGAATTTGAAAGAATATAAGCTTAATTTTAAAAAATAAAAAATAGAAAACAAAATGTAAGAATCTAATTTTAAAGATATCACGTGCTATTTTCTAAAATTTTCTTCCTTAGATGTTTAATTAAAAGAATTATCATTCAACTTTTATATTGAAAAGAAAATTAATCTATATACCTTTTAAGCCTTTTGATATTCTATCGCTTATCTCAAACTAATAATTTATAATTATTTTCATTTAAAATCAACTCAAATTATCTAATAAAATTAAATTTCTTTCCAAATCTCACCGAACTAACTAAAAAAGAAAAACCATGACATAATCTTTTCTAAGTAATTTGAAAAAACATAGGAAAAAAAATGAAAAATTACCCATTTTAATAAAAAACAAAAAATTGATGTTATCCATTTGATTTTAGCATTTTCTCCGATCACCATTACTAAAAGCGAAATTTTAAAAGAATAACTAAATTGATTTAATTATGAAAGTTTAGAGTTTTAGATTATATAGTTATTAATTTGAAGTTTGAAGTAATAAGTTTATAGGTATAATTTTTTCTAATATAATAAGGATGAGAGATTTGAACCACAAATTTAATGGTCATTAACACATCTAAGATGTCGAGTTAATGCGCACTTTGACGTTTATGTGTATAAATTAATCTTTACCTTTTACATATTATTCTTAGAAAAGTGAATATATATTTAAATCAAGCAAACAAATTGATCAAAATAATAAAAATGCTATTGTTACTTTTTGGGGTAGAAATGATTCTCTCTAAAAATAGCAAACATGTTTTAAATGAAGCTGTTGTCATGGATGTAGCTGCAACTTACCGTTGGGAAGGACCTTTTGAATCTGGACATTAATTTAAAATTTTAAAAGAACTTTATAATTCTAATCAAATGAGATTTTTCTACTTTGATTAAATGTCTAGTGATTCAGAAACAACTAAATTCAATAATAAATTTAGTGTTAGTGAGCATCTAACATCATCCCCACAAAAGATAATTTGTCATATTCCATGCTTTCTTTTAATATAATAAGTTGAGATTAAAAAAAAATGTTAGATATTATAATTTTAGAACCCGTTTGGATTGATTTGGGAAAAAAATATTTTTCGAAAAACTCATTTTTGTTTAAATATTTTTTACAAAAATTGTTGAAAATACACTTCAAATTTTTCTAAGATGACTTATTTTTAATTTAAACACTTGAAAATACATTTCAAACATACCCTTAGTTGATGAATCAAAATTTCAAAAGTGTTATAAATCTGTGCAAAAATCAAAATTTCTAAAAATTGATTGATCAATAAAATATAAATTTGAATTTTAGGCTAATGAAACTCTAAACTTTTATTTTATATCTAATAGATCGATAAACTTTAAAAAATTCAAAATCATAAACTATATCTATACTTTTGAAAGTTTAGATCCGCATTGACTATTTGGTATTTGAATAATTGTACTTATTTTATTTCAATTTCTTAATCATAGCATTTGAAGTTCTAACCAAATTTAAAAGGCAAATTTTCTTTTTGTTTGAATAAAAAAATTCTTTTTAAAAACTACTTTTTAAATTTTCAAATTTTCATTTGATTTTTTTAAAGAAAAGCTCTAAATATACACAACAAAACAACATAGAAATAAATTGATGAAACTAATATTTGTAGACTTAATTTTTCAAAAATGAAAAAACCAAATAGTTCAAACAACGTCTTAGAAATCAAATAGATACAAACTTCAAAATTGATGAACTAAAAATGAAATTTAAGTAAAGAAAAAATAGAAATAAATACAAAGATCACAAATTGAAATGATAAAATTTAAACCTCAAACTTTTTAACACTCGCAGAAACGACAAATTAAATGTTATAAGATGTGAAAATATTATATATAATAAATGAATGGATTTGGTATCTAGGGTTTTTCTTCTTTTTCTTTATTTCTATAATTGATAGGCATATAAATTAAAGTTGGAAAAAGAGAATAGGAGCTAAAATAATTTGAGAGTAGATAGACAACAGGGATTATTGGATGGAGGTGAAAGCTGATGTGGCAGTTAAAGAAAGAAGGGGCGGGTCTTTTTTATAATTTAATATCCGAGAGGCCTCTTCCAGAAAGACACGTAGAATTTCTTTTAATTGCAATCGTACCCTTTCCACCCCACCTTAGGCCAAAACTCCATCTTTTTGCTTGCGTATACAAATCTCTTCGCCCCATCTATGGGTCAAATTGTCTCTCTATCACATGTTTTTTTTCTTCTTTTGTCACTTTATTATATTTGTGATTATTTTCATTCTATATTTTATGTTTTGTTCTAACTTAACTTTGTGAGTAAATTTCTTTCTTTTTTTGTGGACATTCTCGATTTTTATGATATGAATATCTGAATTCTACAATATTTAAACATATGAATATTTTCGAATATCTTAAAATATTCTTTTGAAAAATTTCTGAATAATTTTTTATGCACAAGAGTATTTCAGATTTATGTTGAGGACATCATTATTTTACTTTTTTTGCACGTCTTTTCTTTTCCTTATATACACATGTATATCACTCTTTTTATGTTCTAATATAGTTTTATTATCTTTTAAACAAGATATTCAAATTCATATTTAAAATAATATTTTTGTGAAAGAAAATCTTATATTATTGTATATTATTTCTTGTTTAGAAAATAACATATGAAAATTAATATTAATTTTTACAATTAATTTTATTTTTAAAAATTAATACATAATAAATAGTCATAAGTGTATTCTTGGAATATTATGTAAATATGAGATATTTTTAAGTACGAATACTGCAAACATATTTCTACCAAACAAATATGGTTATCTAAAGAAACTGAACATCTATAATTTTAAACCATTATAACTTCAAGGTATCTAAAGATTCAAATTATCTACATTCTCAAAAAAAAAAAAAAAACAAAACAATGGCCCCTTATGTTTCATTTGATAATAATTTGGGTTCCGTTTGATTACTATTTTATTATTTAGATTCTTGTTTATGAAATTTATGATTGTTTTCTTCTAAATTTCATGTTATGATTTTCACGTTTATTGGCCAGATATTTGTTTAGTTGAATTTTTAAAACAACAAATAAGTTTTTGAAATTACTTTTATTAGTTTTAAATTTTTAGTTTAGTTTTTTTAAACATCGAGGAAAAATAGATAACAAAACAAATGAACTTATAAGATGCTACGAAAATTGAGGTAAGAATTGAAAGAATGAGAAAGAAAAAAAAAAAAAAAAAGTATCTTTTATGATATTTTTTTAAGTAGGTTATTTTTCAACTTAAAGATAACTTCAAGCTGTTGGTTTTGGTAGTTTAAAATTATTATATCTATTTTTNTTTTTTTTTTTTTTTTTTTTTTTTTTAAATTCTGATATTGAAGAAGAGAGAGGAAAAGAAAATGGGAATACTTTTTAAAGATGAAGGAAAGAGAGTATTGATTGGTTTTTTTTTAAAAAAAAAAAAAAAAGAAAAGAAATAAATAAACTTCTTTTCAGAAAGTTAAAGGAAATTGATGCAAGTTTTAAAAATTCAAGGGTAAAGATAAATTTTTCTTCTATATATTAATGATGGAAGTCTCTTTTATTTTTTTTCTTTTAAACGTTTAGAGAGTATTAATGCAGCTTTTGTAATTTCATGGATATTATTGAAAAGAAGTAAAAGTTAAGAGGATATTTTACATAATTTAGCTTTTAAAGCTCACAAACATATTGGACACAATATCTAAGAATTTAAGAAACTATTAGATTAAAAAAATTAAATTAAAAATTAAAAGTGTTTAACTATTAAACACAAAATTGAGGATTCAAAACCTATCAAATATTTTTAAAGTTTATAAATTAATTAAATACAATACTTAAAAATTTATGGACCAACCTTACAAATAATTTTATTTCGATTTCATAGTTAGAGTTATGGTTAAATGTAATCCATTAACTTTTTTAAGTTTGAACTATGTTTAATATGTTTGCTAAATTTTCTAAAATATTTTAACTAATTCTTATGATTTATTGAAAATAGATTGACTAAAATCAAATAACTTTACACACATTATTATTAGGATTGTTTTAAAATATAGGAAAATAAACAAAAATATTTATAAATATAACAAAATTTCATTATCTATCTACGATAAACCACGATAGACTATAATCTGTGTCTAGTTGGACACATAGTAGTCTATTGTAGATAAACTATGATATTTGCTATTATTTGTAAATATTTTCAGTAATTTTGTCATTTAAAATAAATTTTCTTAATATTATGTAACCAATTTTGGAAAAGATTAACTTGATATGACTAATGGTGTGTTTGATTTAAATTTTCAAGCTTTTAATTTTGAAAATAAATCATTTTGGGAAAAACAAAAATTTTTAGTAACCTTTTAAAATAGATTTTGTGACATTTTCAAAGTGTGTTTTAAACAATTTTTGTTAAAATAGTCTAAATAAAAATGACTGTTTTTTAATAATATTATTTTTTCCGATCAATCCAAAGAGACCCTAAACTTAAGATTCTTAAGATTTATGACTAAAATTGAGCAAGTTTCAAAGTATATGAACCAAAATAATATTTTAATCAACTATTAATTTAATTAATCAACTTCAATGTTTGTATCCACTTGATCTTCAAACTAAAATAAAAATGTAATCCCCATACTTCCAAATATTTTAAAATTCGTGAATATGTTAAATACAAATTTGATAGTTTAGGTCCCATTTGGTAATTTTTTTTTATTTTTTTTTTTTTTTACAATTAAGCATATTTCCTTCCCATTTCTTATAATGATTCGTATCATTCTAAGTACAATGCTTGAATTCTTAGCCAAAATTAAAAAACAAAAATAAAATTTCAAAGCTACTTCTTTTAGTTTTCAAAATTTGTCTTGATTTTTAAAACCATTGATTAAAAAAATAGATAACAAACGAACAATTTGGAAGTGAAAGTAGTGTCAATAGGTTTAGTTTTCAAAAACAAAAAACCAAAATCCAAATGGTTACAAAATGGCCTTAAAGTTTCAATAGACATAAAATTTAAATATATATTTAATAAAATAATTATCTTTGAAATTTTGAATTTTTTTAAGAGCTCTATTACAAAAATTTTGGAGTTTAAAGACAAAAATAGATACAAACCTTTGTTGGAACCAAATTGTTGATCCGAATGATGATTTGTGTGGTTTTGAAAATAATTTTGGTACGATTTTGGTGTTAAATGTCTCACGCAGACTGATCCTCTAGGTTAACACAACAACCTTATCATACAAACTCATCGAAAAATTAGGGTTTTTAAAAAATAGACACAAAGAAGAAGAGTCATGTGTTCACGCACGAGCGTGATTACCTAAGCTTGTCCACGGTCCAATCGTATAACAATACACACTCGTAGATAAATATTGTACTACCGCTACACATTTTACAATCAAAGAGAGTCTTGTAATCGATCAAAAGCTCAAGTTATTCTGAACAACTTGAAAATTTCTAGCTAAATTTGTAATTTAACGTTATATTTATTATTATTGTGGATATTATTTGAATACCAATTCAATGAAACTATCCTATTCCTAACTATGAAAACAAAAATAAAATTGAGATTGCTTGAAAAAATTGTATTTAAAAAAAGAAAAGAAAGAAAAGATGTTTATAATTTGATTCATGGAAGGGATGCAATTGCACGTTAGAGTAGGTTTTGTTGGTGTGTGGGATTCCGCCAAAAGAATGTGTTTTTATGGGAAATGGGTGATGAATGAACCACGCGGCACGCACTACGCACGCTCCTCTCTTATCTTTCTCTAAATTTACAATTTCCATCCTCTATTTTTCAAACAATGGATTTAATAACAATTAGGTTCAACATTATTCAAAACTATACCCTTTTTTAGCCCTCAATTGATTTCAAAATATTCTAATTTTATGTTGAAATTTGATCCTATATTTTAAAATTTACAGTACCTAACTTCGTTTTTTTACACAAATATATTCATTTCTACTTGTTAGTGTTAAATGGAGATTAATTAGTTTTAAATAATTAATTAAATTTTACTGTTTTTTTATTACTAATAAAATTAATTTTAAAATTTTACTTCAACATCATTTCAGGTTAACTGACTAAAGACTCGAGTTAAGTATTTAATAAAAAGGATCGAGACAAAAAGTGTAAATCTTAAAATTTAAAAATCGAATTGAAACAAAACTCAAATATCAAAGGTGAAATTGTAACATTTTAAAATCTAGAGAATAAATTAAAATCAAACTCAAAACTCAAAACTAAGACGTCGTTGGGCGACTATTTGATTTTTATTTTTTATTTATGAAAATTAAGCTTATATATATTATTTCTACCTCCAAATTTCTTCAATTGTTATTGGGATGAAAACGGTTTGGTTTGGTGGTCAAACTAAATCGAACCGAACCAAATCGATTTATTGGTTCAAACTGAACTGCATATATGCGGTTCGATTTGGATTTAAATTCAGTTTTGGTATTTTAAAAAAAAATCTGTGTTATATATATATTTTTAATTAAAAAGGGTTTAGTTTTAAATTTGGTTTTACTCTTTTTTAAATATATATATATTAGTTAAAAATGGTTCGGTTCGATTTCGATGTTTTCGAAATCGAAACCGAACTGGACCGAATTAATTCGGTTTCAAAATTTCTTTAAACCGAACCGAACCGCATTTTTTGGTTTCACTAAGTTTTCGGTTCAATTTTTAGAAACGGTTCGATTTTTGCGGTTTGAATGATCACCTCTAATTGTTATATATTTTTTACCAATGGTTTAAAATATGAAAGAAATTTTTTAAAACTAAAAAAGTTGCTTTTAATTTTTTTTTTTTTTATTTTTTTTTTTTTTAGAATTTGACTAAGAATTCGACCATTATATTTAACAAATATCAAGAAACAGGAAAAAAATAGACTTGATTTTGAAAAACCAAAAACAAAAAATGAAATGTAGGACCTTAGTTTTTTGTTTTTAGTTTTTGAAAATTAAACCTACAAACATAATTTTCACCTCTAGATTTCTTGCTTTGTTATTTACTTTCTACCCATATTTTTTAAACCTAAGTCAAATTTGACAAATAAGTTTCTTAAAAACTTATTTTTTAAGTAAAAATTGGCCAAGAATTCTACTATTGTACTAAAATAAATATGCAAACCACAGTAAGAAAATAAGAAGAAATATGTTTAATTTTAAAAAACTAAAAGCAAAAATGAAATAATTACAAAATAGAATCTGAAATTATAATAATTTTAAAATTTAAGAATCAAATTGAAACTAGACTCAAAACTTAAGAATCAAAAGTATATTTATTCCAATATTATTGGTCTCTTTCCTTAAAAGGACTTTTTAAATTTTATCTCCTGTACACTTAAATCTCTAACTTTAATTCCAATACTTTTAATAAATTCTAAATTTAATCTATAAAAGTTAACCTTTATTAAAACTAGCCAAATGATATTAATAATTTTCATTAAAAAAATACAATACATGCATATGTGACCCAATGGTCAACTTACCGTTTGGTGTAAAACAATCTAATGTATGTTTTTTTTTTTTAAAAAAAAAAAGAATATTGTTTTTTTAAAAAAACAACAACGTGATGTGAAGGTCTCATTTGATAACGTCTCTGTTTTCTATTTATGTTTCTCATTTTTAAGAAACTGACCTATTTGATAATTATTTTTTGTTTCTTGTTCCTAAAATTTGAGAAACGTTTCTAAAAATTGAGCCAAAATTAAAGAATTAAAAAGATAGTTTCTATTTTTAATTTTTTTTAAAGTTGTTCCTTACTTATATCAAAATGAGGATCTAACTTATTGGTAGGAAGTATGTTTAAATCACTCTTTAACTTCCATTATCTTGGGTCAAATCTCACATGAGACATTGTTCATTTTATTTTTCTTTCTTTTTTATATTTCATTTTTTCTATTTCTTTTGTTTATTTATTTTCTTCTTTCTTTCTTTTATATTTCCTTTTATATATATATATATATATATATAATATATATATATATATATATATATATATATTTTTTTTTTTCTTTTATAATTATTTTATATTTTCTTTATTATTTTTATTCTATATGTTAATTTAATTTTGAATATTTAGATTTATATATTTTTTATTTTTAAATTTTCAATAGGGTTATTTTTAAATATAGGACAAGGAACCAAAAAAATATATAAATTTAATAAATTTAATTTTCAATTTTCAATTTTCAAATATTCGAATTTATATATTATTTTGATTTTCAAATTTCAAATTTACAATAAGGTTATTTTCATATATAGGAAAATGAATTAAAATATTTACAAATATAGCAAAATATCACAGTCTATCTGTGATATTTTGCTATTATTTATAAACAATTTTAACAGTTTTGTCATTTAAAATAATTTTTCTTTTTAATATGTATGTATACTTTTTTTTTTAATTTTGAATTTTAAATTTTGCAATATGCATTTTTATATATTTTTTAAATTTATATATATTTTTATTTCTTTTACATACGAAAGCAATTATAATTTTATAATAATATAAGTTTTATTTACTAGCATATTCATTTAGGTTCATTTTAATATTTTACAACAACGACATTTACATAATAATATTTTTGAGTTAGATTAGAGAATACATCATTTAAAATTTAAAACAAATGACTTGAGTGAGAAATAATATTGTAAATCAAATTTTAACAACATATGAGTGATAGAAACAATTGTATTATCAATATTAATTTTACATCCGAACTTATGTGTATTCGATAGTTCAAATATTTGATAATTATTTTTTATATTTTAATGCATGCTATATATCTTTTTATTTTATATAATTAGATTATTTTTAAACTATGAAATATGAAAAAAAAAAAAATGTAAGGTAAAAAAATACAATAAATAATAAACGAAAAATAGTTATCAAATAAGTTTATGTTTTTGTTTCTTTGTTTCAAGTAATACGAACTAGGAATAACTACCAAGCATATTCCTATTTCTTGTTCTTAAAAAAGAAGAAACATGAAGCAAGAAAAAACAAAACAAAAAACAGAAAACAAAAAACAAAAACGTTATCAAACGAACTCTAAATAACTAACTTCATCCGTTTCATTGACATTTTTGTTTCCTATTCAAGTCCACTAATTTATCGACAAATTTCATCTCATACCCTCTTTACAACTCAAATAAATAAATAAAAGCTTGTATAAAAAAATAATAATAAACAGACACCAAATGAAAATCTTATCAAATTAAGAATTTACTAATTGATCAAATTTAAATCAAAAGAGAATTTGAAATTTGAAATGGAATTTGAGCATGGTAAAAAATTTATCGAATCCTATTTCAAATCTAAACCAAAATTTAGATTAAAAAATCCATTCTAAACTTCATCCATAATATTTTTAAAACATATAAAATTTTAAATTAAGAAAAAAAGATTCCATTCATATTCAATCCCAAAACAAATTTCTGAAATTGAAAACCAACACGTACTAACATAGAAAATTCTAAATCAATTTTTATACTACATAATTTTTTTTAATTAAAATGTAGCTCTAATTATTATAAAGAAAAGAAGTTAACGTAAACTATCTGCTTGCTAAAATTAAACTAACACCAAAATAGTATTTTAACCAAATAATCTATATATATATATTTGATCAAGAAAAAAATATATAATTCAAGAAAAATACATTTTTCCAGTCTTGTCTCTATTAGTCTCTAAATTTCAAAATGTTGTCCATTTGCTCCTTAAATTTCAAGTTTGATTTCCATTTATTCCATAATTCCAAAATGTTACAATTTTAATCATTGAATTCAATTATAGTTTCTATTTGGCTCGGTTTCAAAATTTACATATAAGAACTTAAAGAAAGTTGTCTCCTTTTAAAATTTAGAGACAAAATAGAAACTACCCAAAACTTAGGGACAAACAAATATTTTTCCTCAAAATTTAATAGCTATAGTTTAAAGTCCCTAGTCGTAGGATTTGGTTTGGAGGAACTCCCTGAAGTAGCCTTAAGGAAAGGAGGGCATTTAAAGACAAGCAAGGGAGGATACCTACATAGTGCAAAAGACCTTAAAAGGGCTTAGACTGAGCACCGATGGTCCTATAAAACTAGGAAGAGACCATTTATTAAGTTATATGAAACTATCAAAATAAAATTCCAAATAAAGTGATCAGCTAAGGTTGGGGAATTAAACTAAAAAAAAAAAAAAAGGAAAACGGAGGAAGAGTGTGTTTTTGTTATTATTGAAAGAGAGAAGGAGAGGAGAGTAGAGGGGGTTTAGTTTAGACTATAACTTGGAAGGTTTCTTGGAGCTCCGACCAGCTATAAATTCTTGCATTTTCTGGAATTGTTCTTTGGTCATTCCATTGTAATACGCATGAGCTCTCTCCTGCATTCACAAAACATACAATAAAAACTCACTACACCATCCATTAACTACTTCCAAAATTTGGACATAAACTTGGTTTTTCTTTTCAAACTAATAAAGTGTATCATGTTTGATAACCATCGTGGGAGTGGTTGAGATGCTGAGTTGGTTATTTAAGTGATTATTATAGTATAATTTAGGATGTATACTATTTTGGTTTGGACAGTTGTAAACACTATCAACAAATAGAGAAAGAGATGATGAGTGTACTAAACACCGTAACAAAGAGATATTTGAAATAGTAATATCATAATTAATTATAGGTTATAATTGTTGAAAACATCAACTGTTATAATTAGAGAAATTGCAACAAGTAGCACTTTTAGAGCTAATAATCGAGTGTATAGCAACATTTTGAAAGAATTGCTCATATAGCAAAATCTATCACTGATACTCCTATTAGCGATACACTTTAACATTGATATTAGTGGTATAGCTTATCATTGATAGACTTTGTGAGCTGAATCTATTTTGCTACATGTACAAATTCTTTTATATTGAGGTATATCTACTAGTATTTTGTAAAATAGTTAAAATTAGGCTTCCACCAAACTTGCAAAATCGTAGAAGAAATTCAACACATAATTATCTCATAGTTAAGCCATGAGATAAATGGTGGTTGGTGGAATGTGCTGAATGTAGTACCCACCCACTAAAAGAAATAAAAGAAACACGATCATTTAGAACATCCCTATAGAACTTACATGCTGAAGGACAAATTTGTACCAGTTTACAAGTTTGGAGGCCTAATGTTTAACCGGTTCAATTTTTATTGACAACTGTTTGAGAGCTTAATTTTTCTACTATGTAGGGTTGTTGAGAGTTCAATTTTAACCCTTGGTAAGTTTGAGCAAGTTCGAAGTTGTAATTCCAATCAAACTTTTGGTTGAAATTAATCCATTCCGATCAATTTCCAGTCCAAATCCGTGCATTCCGGACAAATTGAATCCCGGCCAAATTCCGGTCGGAATCAAGCGGACGCGATTTATTTTCTGGAAACCAGGATTCAATGATGAATAGATATTCGTAATGGTTATGAATTACCTTTTCCAGTGCAAGAGCTTGGCCAAGATCAAGCTTCAGGCCATCGTTAATGACTGACTTGTATCTCAACACCATATCCTGATTGTTCTTCAAGATTGCCTCCGCAATTGCTCGAGCTTTCTTCAATAATTCACCTCCTTCAACCACCTCATTCACCAAATTTCTCTTCTCTGCTTCCTCTGCCGTTAGAGGCATCGCCGTTAGCGATACTTCGCGAGCTTTGTTAACTCCAATTATCCTTCCTAGTTTCTGAGATAATCCCCATGAAGGAAATATCCCAAATCTGCCACAACAGTTTATTATTCCACAACTTTAATATCAGAACAGCATCACATCGCCAACAGATTTCAGTAATTTCAACATTTTAATTTCAGAAATTAGTATAAGAAAAACAGAAACCTAGCATGCGTGTCGATGAACATAGCTCCTTTGGCAGCGATTAGTATGTCACAAGCCAAGGCGATCTCAAATCCAGCGGTGATGGCGAAACCTGCAATCGCTCCGATGATCGGTTTCCGGCAGCGTTCCATTTGCACAACCGGATCGGATTCAACATCCTTCACATCTCCCTTGAAAACGTCCTCCGCCGCAGTTAGGTCTACACCGGAACAGAAGGCTCGTCCTGATCCAGAGAGGACGATGACTCGCACGGAATCGTCGCGGTCTAAGCTCTTGAACGCCTGAGCCAGATCTGTCATCATCGACCTTGTTAAGGAATTCAACGACTTCGGGCGGTTGATTGTAACGAAAGCGATCCCGTTTGATTCTCTGGTGACGAGGATGAGGTTTTCCGGCGAAGAACGATCCATTCCGGCGAAGAATTGAAGAAATTTGGGAATAAAGATCGAATTAAAAAGAGTTGGCGCATTGAAATTGGGAGAGGTATGGGGAGGATTTTAGATGATTGCGTATCGGAAAACGAGCAAATCCTCAACGGATAAGACTGAAAACGATTCCCATCAACACAATTCAAATTTGATTATAAAATGTAGTAGATGTACAGAGATGGTAAATTATTTTTAAATGATTTTAATTCAAACTAAACCACCGAAACCTCGCATTATCATGCATTTGGACTAATTTCGTAGGATGATCGGCTTTATTCTATAATAATTTTTTATCTAGAAAATTCCTAATATATTAAATTTTAGTACATCAGCACCATAATAAATTAAGCTCATGACTTCTTAGTTTTTTTTATTAATGGTAACCACCAAAAATAAATTTTCAAATTGAATTGTCAAAGTTGAGCCTATCTCACTTGGAATGGAAGAGTTTGAATTTATTTACTTTTAAATGTTAAAGAATAGTATGAGCATGGATAATCTTACACAATTTAATTTACTATATAACGAACTTATGGTACCTTAAGATTAAAATGACAAGAGTCAATTTTTGTTGGCATACCCAACCCTTGAGATCTCTCTGAGGGTTAGCCATTTTGGTTTCGGACCTCTCTCGAATTGTGGTTTTTAGACTTGAGTCATTTCCCTCATCTCTTGCACTTGATCATTACTTTCACTCCAACAATTTCAGTTATGTATGGTTATTTCATTTAAATGAAAGATATACGTTGGTTGGTCAGACCCTTCCTAATTTTACTTTCTTTTGGGTTAAGTTATAAATTTGATCTCAATGGGTTGGAAAAAGTTAGATTTTAGTCTTCATTCTTAGACTCTGTTTCTAAATGAGACTTTTCCATAATGTACCTTACGAACCTTCTCAATACTGTCTAAATTGTGAGCTTGTTCCTAGTTTTGTTACACATGATAGATGAAAAATTTTTGTATGGCTATTTTTCCTTCGAATGACAAACATATCAATGATTATCTTTTTGGATGAAGGAGACTAAAGATTTTATCAAACCATAAGAATTAAATTATAATTATAAACAATAAAGACCGTAACTTTCTTCAAACCACGACTAAAATTTGCAATTTGACCCCTCTTTTATTTGCATTTCTTCTACTGGGCTCGCTCCAATGATTGGGCTCTGAACTATGGCTCACTCCAAATTTGGGGTTGGGCTTGGGCTTTCGTCAAGGATTGGGCTGGCAGTTGGGCCTGGACGCCGCTTTCCTCTCTAGTATCAGCGGATGACTAGTTGGGAATTGGAAGCGAGGGTTTTGCTGATCTTAGCTCCTCGCCGTCGCCGATTTGTTTCGATTCTCAACAGAGACGCACCAAATTCTATCGATTCTCACTACAAATCACCAAAATTTCTGTTACGTTGTTCGTTTACAGAGATGGAAGCCGGAGACGATGGAGTCGAGAGGCTGGTTGATTCGAAGGATATGCAGCAACAAAGCAAAGCCTTTGATAAGCTCACTGATCGCGTTGAAGACCGTCAACTCGATTCCACTCGTGTTCAAGAGGTATCCACTTCTGCAACTACTTCTAGTTGCTTTTAGATTATTGCTTAGAACAAGAAGGTATTGACTAGTAATTTAGTCGACCTAACGATTGAAGTTGGTAGTTAATGTTATATTGACTCCGGAGTTGAGAGAAACTTTGCAGTTTTTCTCCTCTTTAATTTTACATATATATTGTCATTTTGTTCTACCAGTCCCTGTTTAGCTTCCCATGAACAAATTAATTGCGTGGAAACAATTTTCGATTGAATGTTTTTGTTTTGTTATCGCTGGCAGGCAATGGCATCTATTGCTGCATCGGCCGAAGCCGATTGGAATGCTATGATGTTGAGGTTGGTGTAGAAATCCTGGATTTTCCCTCTTTAATATATAGGAAATGGTGAAGGCCATGTTATGATGAATTTTTGGTTAGCGACTTGGAATTGTTGCCAAATAATATGTTCCTTCATATCTTTAGGATTCTTTTATGGATGAACTTTGCTCCATTTTCTGCTTTTCCAAGCCTACCATTTGTTTTGTATTTGTATATTTTATTTTTGAAAATTATGCTTGTAACACTACTTCTACCTTGTTATATCATCTATTTTTCTAAAGGGTTGTCAAAATTAAAGTCGAGTTAGGTAATCTAAAAGTAATAGGTTTTTATATATTTGTCTTTTGTTTTTTTTTTTTTAAATTTGACTAAGAATTCAAATCTTTATTTAGGAAAGATGAAATCTCTTGTAATGAAATTGTGAGAAAATATGAATGATTTTCAGAAACTAAATGATTATCAAGCAGTGTCTCAATTAAATGTTTTCTTCCTTTAGTGCCTCTCGTGTTATATGTTTTCCCATCTACACCATTGCTGCTACAAAACTTTGTCGATCATATAAAATTCGTGGTCATCATTCATTCTCAGTAATTTTGTTTTATATTATTATTATTTTGTCTTGCTTCAACATTCAGTACCTTGCTCGTTTTCTTGCCCAAATTGCAATACTTATCAACGAAACTGCAAAGTTGTGAATTCTCGACATCTCTTGTATGTGTGGATGTAATGAGTATTTATCATAATCGTGGCTATCTTGTAAGATTGTCACCAGATTAAAATATGAAACTTTTTTTTGCATCATTTAATTGAAGTTGTAGAACCTATAATTGTGACAACAAATTTCATCCTTGAGATAGAAGACTTGATGCCTTTCTTCTTTTCTAAGCTTTTCCAGCTACAATGCTTGGTTGAATTTTTAGTATGTCGTGTTTACTAGGTAGTCATTGTATTTTGCTTCTTTCAGAGAGAAAGAGCTTGCTGCTGTCAAGATAAACGCAGCTGACGTCGACATAATTGCAAATGAACTCGAGGTTGGATTCACTTTTGCAAATCGCATTTGCCCTGTTTCCCATCTTCAATGTAGATAACAGCTCATAAGCTTCATGTCATTAACTTCTTTCAAGGTCTAATTCATTCGGATAATCTTTCTTGTACTGTTTACAGTTGGACAAGAAGGTCGCCGAGAGAACGTTGCGAGAGCACAAAGGCGACGCCGTTGCTGCTATACGGTATTTACTACGTTAAGCAGGACTTTGAAGAGACCTGTGTATTCCCTACTTGAAGTTTTACTGGGGAGGATTTTTCAAAGTGCACAAGTGGAGGTTCATAAACATACCTTTTGTAACTCCAGATTGTATTGAAATGTACTTTTTTTCTGGAAGTTTCTTATTGTTTCTTTCTTCTTTAACCCCCTCATTTTTGTTCCTTTGTAAACTCTGAACATTATTTCTTATCCTGGCCGTACACAAATCTTTCTGTTGAAGGGGGGTTCGATCAAAAGTGGCCATATGTCTATAAGCCATTTGATGATGGCCTAAATAACCTTGTTAGGTAGGTGTTGGAAAACGTCTCAATGTGTTCACGGGGTTTTGGCACGTACCCCATAAATGGTTCCTTCCTAGGTGGAAAAGAACCAACTAACTTTCTCTCGATTTGATGTCTATCTGATTCCTAAACTTATGAAAAATAACCTAAAATTTTCACTCTCGATCTTATATCTATCTCGTCCTCTAGACTAATGAAAAAGAATCTAGAACTTTCACTTACGAATTATATTTATCTGGTATTTGAACTTATGAGAAAGTGCCTGATAGATTTTTGAGTTTTCAATTTTGTTTGATGGTATTTAATAGGTTTCTAAATTTATATTTAATAAATCAATTAAATTGTAAAACTTTTATATATGTTCAAATCAATTAGATGTTTTGAAAGTTAGGTATCTATATTAGACACAAAATTACAAATCTAGTCTAGAAACTAAATAGTTCAACTAAATATCTAAATTGAACCCGATAATATCTACAACTTTTCAAGTTTGGAATTGAATAAAATTGAAGCATTAGGTCCTTGTGTTGCTGTTTCAGTTAGTTTACTTAAAACTAAATACTCACAT
Organism: Benincasa hispida; assembly: GCF_009727055.1. Taxonomy (NCBI): domain Eukaryota; kingdom Viridiplantae; phylum Streptophyta; class Magnoliopsida; order Cucurbitales; family Cucurbitaceae; genus Benincasa; species Benincasa hispida. The sequence goes on along the minus strand of NC_052360.1, from coordinate 61,609,349 downwards.
GATATTGATTCAATGAAAGCATACTTAAAATGAATTCAACTGTTGAATGAAGTTCTTGAGAACTATATTATTTTTTGTTCTAAATGAAATATAAAAATGTATGTAAAAAAACACAAATCGGAAATGATTTTAGCTCAACGATAAATGACATGATCTTTTACTCCAGACTTAAGTATGCAATTAAACCAAATCAATGCGATGTATCAAAATTCCTCCAATAATAATGATTTGAATGAAGTAATTAGCCAGATACGATGATAAGGACAAGGCTACTTCCCCCAAAATGAGAAAGAGAAGCAATGAAAAGCATTTACGTTCACAATCTAAACTCTCAAAAGGAAAAAAAAATGTGGTGTTTCATTCATCTTTGTACAACTTTTTGACAAGTGGTCAGAAACCTCATTTACACCAAATGAAAAACCAAGTGGGTGACATCTGAACATGCCCAATCAAACAGCACTACCGACACCCCCCACCCAAAAAAAAAAAAAAAAGGGTCTTTTATTATTATGGCACTTTACTTTAAGAAAAAGGGCAAAAAAAAAAAAAAATGGCAGGCCTCACCCACTACCACCAAGTTGAAATGAGACATCGCCACTCTGAGAAGTCATTGTCCTTTCTCTCAAATGCCAAAAAAAGGGGGAGAAAATCCTTCATTCCACTTTGTGGTTCATCAAATAATGTTGAGAGACTCCAATCCCACGGCCACCATTTGCTCAACCTCTTCAAAACTTTGGCTTCTTCAATTGGGGAATATGCAAAAATAGAGCCATAAAAATTGTTGGTTTTTTATGTTTCCTTTTGAGGGATATTATTATTGTTGTTGTTATCTGCACCAGAACGAGCTGCCTGTAATTGCATAGCATACTTCCTCTGCACCTCTCTCAGCTTTTCTATCAGAACTTGGAATGATGGCCGGTTTGAAGGTTCACTGTTGTTCACATGCAACAGATACAACAGTGCTCTAAGAACTATGGCAAACTCTTCTAATTTACAAGGAAAAAAAATATATACCTTTGTTCTTTAAAAGTTGCCATATTATTAATCTTGACCTATTATAGATGTTTCAAAACTATGCTAGAGTAGAAATCTATTAGAATGTTGGACGAAAATTGAGATTTAGAACAATATGGTTATGGCGTGGAATGGAAAGTAGGAATGCAATACCACCGTAACACTTGTTCCAAGTCCCAATGTGATTTTGATAGGAATGGTATTAGAGTGTTAAGAGGGATATAAGGGTATATTAGTAATTAGTTAGAGGGTTTGTTAGGGTTTGTTAGATTATAAATAGAGTGAGGAGGGAAGGAGGAAAATCGACAATGTTTCGAGATATGAACTACGGTTTGAGAGTATCTCAAGATTGGTAGGATCAAAGTACCTCGAACACTTGGTTTATTAGTTCTATCAATTGGTACCTTTTGAAAGAATGAGGATTTTAAAAATAAATAGTAAAGATTTTTGTAATTCAGCCATGTATGCTGTGATGGAAAAACCTAACAAGCTTTTTACCCTACTTATGACAGTTACTTTCAAATCATGTTTCTAGAAATAAACCATCACTGTATGTACCTGTGCCAGCAGCTTTCAATAATAGAAGCCCATTGTGGATCCACATCCTTGGGGATTTCAAGACGTTGGTTCATAAACCCAACGGCACCAATTACCTACGAATTCTGAAAATTGTCAAATATGGAATGCCATAACATCGTGAACATTCTACTCACATTTTTAGCACATTGCATTGAAAGTACGTTCTTAGGTATCACTTAAAAAAATTGGGTAATAATTACAATGAGTAGCAGTTTTAGGATTAATAATTGAGTGTATAGCAATATTTTAAATAATTGCAAATGTAGTAAAATCTATCGCACTGATAGATTATATTTAGAAATTGTTTTGCATTGTGTTATATTAGCTAATATTTTGGACTTAATTGCTATATTTGCATGTGTCCCTAACGAAATTAGTACCTGCATCGAATTGAGATTTTCCCAAGGGATCTTCTCGGTTGCAAGTTCCCACAATATGACTCCAAAACTGTATATGTCGGACCTGTATATTGCAAGCATAAGCAGAGTATTTATCTTTGAGTTTCATATTTCAGAATAGAATGAAGCTTGAAACGTATTAGTGCAAGCTAGAAGGAAAAGAACATACTTCTCATCCGAGGGCTCATTACGAAGAACTTCAGGCGCCATCCATTGAGGCTACAAAAAGGAAAATGAACTGAGTAATTAACATTTGCAGCACAAAGCAGAAATTCTAGAATTGAATGCCAATGCAACTAGCAAATAAGAAAATGCTAGGCTTACCGTGCCCTTTCCTGTCTTAGTTGTTAGATAAGTCTCATGCTTAAGTCGAGATAGACCAAAATCTCCAACCTGCAGGAGTAATAAAAATTAGAAGACTCTAAATTGTCATTGTATAGGGTATATTGATTCAAACAGGTAGAATTGTAGAAAACAACAGCATACCTTCACAGTCCAGTTTTTGTCAATTAAGAGGTTCGAAGATTTCAAATCTCGGTGAATAATAGGTGGATTGCAATGGTGAAGATAGTTCATGCCTCGTGCCTATTAAATGAGTAATATATGTAAACAATGAAATATTATGAAACGACTACTGATTCATAAGATTCATATTGAATCATAGCAATATGGAGAACTTAAAGAACATGGCAAGAAGAGAATTTTGTATCCAAAACCATTATGCGAGGAAAAGTTCAAGCTTTGCATTCATCATTTCTAAAACAGAAAATTGTGAAATGTCTGGAAAAACTCACAATGTCCAAAGCCATATGAACACGGCGTCTCCAATCTAATTTGCCAGTGTTCCTCTGTAGTAAACGAAACAAACTTCCACTGTTTTTATAGGTACCAGACACTTCAATCAGCCTATGAAGAATGCATGTTTTGAAAGCATAAATCAAAATAATTTAAACCAAAAATGGTAGTCAAGAACAAACCGTGGAAGGAATTCTGTGACAATGCAGAGACGCTGAGGTGAAGTTACAACTCCCATAAAGAGAAGAATATTGGGGTGTCTAAGCTTTTTCATCAGGGATACCTTCAAAAAGAAAAAGAGTTGCATTTAGCTCTAAGAATAGACATTTTATTGGCCACAAGCAGAGGTGAAGCCAGGGTTGAACATGGCAGAAAGTTTTGATGGACATGGAAGTAAAGAGAGAAGCAGAAAGAAAACATACCTCCTGTTTGAAGGAGAGAATCACATCATCTGAATACTCTTGTTTGGAGAAAACTTTGACGGCAACGTCCTGCAAGAACAGTTCAAATCATCTTTCAAACATAGATATTATAATAGTTCCTTTATGTTTTGTACTTCTATAGAATGAAAAAGCCTAAAGAATCTCTGTATCCTAGTTGACACAACAGCATAATTAAAGCAATTGAAAGGATAAGTGAACATACTGATCCATACCACAGTGCATGATAGACAGTTCCACAAGAACCTGCAGAAATGAAGGCAATTCAGGCGTTAAAATCAAATTGATTTATGGAGTATTAAACCAAACATAAAGAACAGTTTTTTCATGAGTTCCTGAACTATGTCCCCTTTGAAAATAGGGGGAAAAGATTAATATGAATTTCCAGCTATATTTTGTTGACCGTGTAATGCATAAATAGATGGAAAAATAGCAAAAGATAAATGGTAAAGCAGAAACAAAATGTTGAATGCACACACAAACCAATTCATTCCAAAGGCCATCACTTACCTTGCCCTATTTGCTCCCCAATGGTAAGGTCTTCCCACAAGATTTCATGATCCAAGCAGTCCATGTCTGTGTCAACCTTGTTGACTGCACTACTACTGGTACTTCCACAGCTACTGACACTGCTAGTGCTGTTAACATTGAACGACGACCAAGATCCCGACGCCTCGTTATTGACTGCTCGATGACCGTCATTTTGCTGCATTTCTGGTTTCCCAGATATAGAGGAACTCTTATGATTAGCTGGTTCAGCTTCTTGATCGATTTGTAACCAGGGCCAAACAAAATGGGCTGCCCTTGTTTCAGATCCTCCTTCCTGCTCGGTCCCTTTCCACGGCCAGGATAAGCCTTTCTTGGCAATCCATTCTTCTGCTTTTAAGGATAAGATCTTCTGGATAGTAGGTTTTCCTTTAACCTCATCACCAGAATCCCTGACCTGTTTGCCAGATAACTTCTCTTCAACACGGGAAAATGTACCATGAGCCGTGGAATCTCCTCGAGGTGTGCTAGCTCCACTCGAATTTGCGTCCTCCCGATGGTCACAAAGAACTGCATCTGGATAGCCATGATCAGAGTGATAACCATCTCCACTTCCACCTTCTCGATCCGAGATGTTTTCGGTTCGAATTTTGGACTTGACTTTGTTGCTTACCTTTGATGCCTATCTCAAGGCTACAAACTATCAAGATATGCACACTATAAACTAATTCGTTAACTATATTAACAGAAATGAAACCAAAATACTAACCAAGTTCGATAACTTTGAAGCGATTGCCACTTGAAGAGGCTGCTGAGGATCGAGACCAAGTTTCGCTGAAACCGGAATTCGTGATCGAACCATGCTCGAATCTGCATCCTGCTGTTTACAACCCACTGATAAAGGAATCTTCAAATCTTGAAATGGCCGCGAATCATTTGATACACAGATAATTCCAACCAATGCACCATCGTCGTAGAATGGAGTGTTAGTAGCAACAACTATAAATTTTTGCCCCATCTTGTTCTTTACAGGTAAGTGACCAGTCCAATTCTCACCCGCCATGACACGAAGAATTACATGGTTTGCAATGGCAAAATCCTCAGGATCTACTAGAAGCTCAATGGCGTCCTGGCCAAGAGCCTCCGCCGCAGAATACCCATATACAATTTCAGCAGCTCGGTTCCTACATAGATCAACATTTCTAATAATCACTTCCGAAAGAAAATTACGAGGTGGGTTCTAATCCAAAACTTGAAACAATAAGAACAAGGCAGCGTACCAGTAAATTATACGATAATTAATGTCAAAAATATAAACAGGCTGTCCCATTGACTGCAAGATATTCAGATACTGTTTGTTGGTGAAATTCACAGCGGCAGGGCCGCCGCCGCCGCCATCTCCGGCGGCGGCGGCTGCATTCAAAGGGCCACGAGTCCTACTCTCTCTCTGAAGCGGAGAAGAATGTCGAAACGAGGAAGAGCCTCTTTTCCAGGCGGCGGCAGCGGCGTCTAAACCTCCAGAAGCGCCACCTCTTCTCCGAGCCGTAGCAAATCTAGAACGCTGAGGTGAAATGGATTGAGAGCGTTGATGGTGATGATGGTGGTGGTGGATTTGGTGGTCGGAGTTGGAATCGGCGGCGGCAGTTCCAGATAGAAGAAGTTTGGACATCTCTTTCTTGAGATGCGCTTGACCCTCCTCCAGCTCTTGGATCTTCCTCAGAAGCTCCTCTGCTGGTGGAGTTCCCATAAAAACCAACAACAACGGATCAATATTCAACACTCCCACTGCCGTAATCTTGAAGATTAAATCAAATAGAAACCAAAAGAAAGAAAAGAAACAAACACAGACAAAAACAAGAAGAAGAAACAATGCTCTGTATTCCAATCTAACTCTCTAATCTCTACTCTTTCCCCATCCTTCCTCCTTCAATCTACCTCTGATCTTTCAAATCTCTTCCCTCTTCAAAAATGACCATCAAATCAATAGCACAGAGATGAGAGATTTCAATCTGTACCAAAAGAACAAAAAAAAAAAAAAAAAAAAAATCAAAATCAGGAAATTCTGTTGAACTCCAGGATAGAGAAATCTGAAGAGAAAAAACAACCAACCCAATTTAATTCAACCCAATCCAATCCAAACCCAGTTGTTAATACAGGTGGGACGGGCAGAGTCAATCGGTAGAGACTGAAATTGAAAGAGAATGAAAGGGTTTTTCCTCCTGATGGGTCAAGAACCTTCTCACCCTCTTACTTTAGCTTTCCTCCAGACTTCCGCCTTTTTCCATTTTTAAATTAAATTAATTTCACTCCAAATTAGTATATATATATAAATAGAAATGGATTTTGCTTTTCTTTTCTGGAGAGATGGGTTTAATAAATGTTGGCAGTATATTTATTAATTTATTTTTATTTTCTCTCGTTCTTATTCGTTCAATTTGGGCGGTTTTGTTTTTCTATCTTATCATTATCATCTGAATCTAAAAATTATTTATTTGTTTTATTTATTAAAAAGAAAGTAGAAAAAAAAAAATGTTAAAGATCAGAAAAACGCGACAATTGGGAGCGTAGTGTCGTGGCCAATCACACACCTCCAATTTTTCACTTTATATTTTTATTACGGCGGGAACCTCCCCGGTCGGAATTTCCAAAAAGTCTTTTCTTTTCTTTTTCTCTCTCTAAAAATTAATTTATATATATATATATTTATATTTTTTAAATGGCCCTTCAATTGTGGGCGACTTCCACTATTTTGTTTTCTTAACAAATAGAAACATGCTTCATCTTTTATTATTTTTAGAAGGCTAATTATTTTAGTTAAAAATATTTTTAAGTATAATAAAATATCACTGCCATATCAATGATAAATCAAGATTGACTTCTATCAGTAAACGATAGATATCTATCAGACTATGATAAATTTCTATCGCAATTTATCACCGATAAATAATAACATTTTGTTATATTTATAAATAAGTTGATTCATTTTTCTTTATTTAAAAATAATATTTTTAAAAATTATTAATAAACATGTTTAATATAAACTTTATAATAAAGTATTATATTTTAATTTGGATGGGATTTTATGAGTCAATTTTCCGTTTGCTTAAATTGCTATTGGTTCATGTGTTGTCTGCCCAATTAATGCCATTGACTTTTTAATTATGAGTTTTTTCTTAAATGAATTGAATGATTATAGTTAAGTTAGATTATTATTATTATTATTATTATTTTTGGGATGAGGGCAATTATTTGATTAGAAAGTCGTATGGAAGATTTGTATGTTTCTATGATCGTAATTGTTAGGTACGGAAATTGATAATTAAATTGAGAGTAAATATCGATTTAAATCGATGAAATTTTGAGGGTTGTATTAATTTAACTCCTAAACTAATTACTTTATCAATATAAATCTTAAATTTTAGAGTTTGTATCAATTTAAACCTCAAACTAATGATTGTATCTCATTTATTCTGGATATCGTGATCTTGGATCCAGGTCCAGGTACTTTTTCTGATTCTGATTCTCTTGGGTACGATACCGAAGCTAAGTATAAGTAGATGAAAACAGCTTGACCAAGAGTTGCGTCAGCTGATTATTCCGCTAAGTCAGTAAAGTCAGAAAAGCCTTGCTTTAGAGGAGCTTGGGGGAGGACTGGGTTGGGCCAACCTATGGTGTACCAATTGTTTATAGTCGCGACTATTGTCATAGTTAACAAGGTTGAAACTTTCAGGAAAAAACTTCGACTTGGGAGCGCAATTGTCTCGGTCTTCCATACCAACTTAAACCTCAAACTTTTATAAGTGTATCAAAATAAACTATAATTGAGCATTTAAATTGATACAATTATGAAAATTAGGAGTTTGAATTGATAACTTATAAAAGTTTAAGGTTTATTGATATAATTATTAGTTTGGGGTCTAAACTAATATAATTCGCAAAGTTCATGATTTAAATTGATATAACTCACAAAGTTCAGGGGTATAGATTGATATTTTTGTTTAAAGGTTAACTTAGGTCTAGTTTGAAATTGTATTTGTAGGAGTAAAAAATTATTATGACAAAATCTTTATCCGCTTAAGTTGTTTCATAATTTGGTTATATTAAGATGCGTTTCGTTTAACTTTTTAAATGTTTAATTTTGATCATAAATCATTTCGAAAAAAAAATGAAGTAATTAAAAATTAGTCAAAATAATTTTTTAAACACTTTCAAATTTTACTTTAAATATTTTTTATTGAATTAATATTTTGTTCTTTAATCAATCGAAAAAAATCCTTATTAATTTATGTAAAATTACTTTTCAATTTATTCACGTAGTCAAATCATGAATTCAACTTCTATAGCTCAACTTTAAAAAATTCAAATTTGTCCCTCCATGTCTTTTTTTTTTCATGCCTGTTCTTGAATGACAACAAAGTTCAAATTTTTTGCTGCATCAATTAAAACTCCAAACTAATAATTCTACAAATTTAGATTCTAAATTTCAATCAATTTAGTTTAGATTCTCCACTAACAATTTTTTAAAAAAATTGTCAATGCATAACTTTTACTTGTGTGTAAGGGTATTTTTTGGAGTGATTTCGAAAGGTTTAAAATCACCTTGAAACATATTTTTAATGATTAAAATTAATTTTGATGATATGAAAATTGCATAATAATTAAAGACGTATTTTAAAGTGATTGTGAATGTGACAAAATTGATTTTAACAATTTTAAAATCACTCTCGAACATGCACTAACTAATACTTCTTTGAACATAAAGATTAATAGGAATTAGACAAAAATACGAGAATCAAATAGATAGTAATAATTTGTTTTATTAAGATTAAACAATCCTTAATAAGAGATTTTAGACATATAAAATTGATATTTACTAAAAATAAACAAATAAATACTAATTTTATTCCTCTTGTTTACTCAAAGGGATATGAAGGATTTATGAGAGTAATATGCCTAAAAATAGAGAAAAGAAAAAGGTACACTTTGCCTCTTTATAAAGACAATACTTATCCTTTGATGATTTTGGGTCTTAAAGAAGCATCCTCTTTTGAAGTGTTAGCTTTGTTTTTACCACATTTGGACCAAATTCATGCCATCTCTTTAACCTTTGAACTTTCTTTTCTCTCCCATTTTTATTTATTTCATTTATTTTTGCGACTTTTCAATTTTTTTATTATTATTTTTTTTTACATGTCAATTATAGTTAGATTGGGCTGATTTTGAGTTTATCATTTAAAAATTTTGTTTAATTTAATTATTTTTGTTGTTTTTTCAAATTTAAATCTCAAAAAAAAGTTTAATGTTAAATCATATTTCACTCTAAATCTTGAATGTCATCAAAATTGAACTTTAGACTTAGTTAAATGTTGGCAATTTACGTCATCTATTTGAATTATGTTAAGTCCAGACTTTAGACTTAAAAGTTTTCAAGTTTTGCACAAATTTAAGTATGATTCATGCAAAAATTAAACACGAAATAGATATGGCAAAATTTGTATCATTAACTAAGTTTTTGATGAGAACTTATCATGAGATAAAGTTCGTGTCACTATTTCAAAGTTAAGATTAATATTGTAACATTTGTCTATGTTTTAAGTGCAACGAGATGATAAATTTATATAAGTTTAATAATAAAAATTGATTTTTTTTTAAAAAAATATATTATTTGATTTTTAAATTGGAATTTGTACACAAGTTTCAAATTTCAACCAAATTATTACTCAATAATATAGGATGAAATGAATGACAAAGGATGATGTACGACACTTAAAACAATATTATTTAACATGAGTTGCTAGCTTTTTAAATGTAAAGTAAATGTCCATCATACCCCTAAATAATCTAATATTAAACCTTTAAATTTTTTGAATTAAAAATAGAAAAAATATCAATTCATATTCATAAATTTTAGAGACAATATCAATTTAAACCATGAACCAATAATTATATCAATATAAACCTCAGACTTTTATAAGTGTATTAATTTACTTCCCCTATTATATTATATTTGGAAAATTCTTGTGTGAAACTTATAATTATATCAATTAAAACTATAAAATTTTAGAGATGGAGTCAATTTTGACTTTTAGTCCCTTTGAGAATCGTTCGTGCATTTTCTCTAATCATCCATTTTGTAATACCGACATCTAAAGAGTCTACACACGTTTGAGAATCAATACATGAATGATTTTCAAAGGTTAATTGTAATTATAAGTCTAACTTAGATGACTTGTGAAAATTTTGAAGTTTTATTGAGTGAAATCGTAAACTTCACAAGGTACTGGTTGGGTGAAATTTGGATGAAGATGTAAATTGATACATTTATGATTCATAAAAAAAAATGATATAATTATGAAAATTCAAAATTCAAAATTTTAATTGATACAAACCTCCAAATTTATAAATATAAATTAATGTCTTTAAAATTATACCAATACCGCTCTCAATGGAAGATGAGCAATCATAGTATATATATTTTATTTGAAATTAAATGTTTGACTAATTTTGCAAGGTTAAATTATAGATATTTACTTTTTAAATATGTGTAAAAAGCAATAAAAACTTTCAAAAGTGAACTAATCTCCAAACCTTCAATTTTATATTTAATAAATCTCAAAACTTAAAAACAATAGAGAAGTTACTAACTTTTAAATTTGCATCCAATAAGTCATTTACATATATTTTTTTATTTATTTTTTTAACTAATTGGTCCATTAAATTTAAAATTGAATTTTACATGTAATAAACTCTAAACTTTCACTTTCATGTATAGTAAGTCCAATATTATTTAAAAAATGTTGAATAGGTTCATGATTTATCCGACGATGATCTAATAAGCACATAAATTATTTAAAGATTTATTAGAAATATTTTAATTCCCAAACTTAAATAAATACGAACAAATTGTCTAAATTTGTAATTTAATCTTTACTATATTAAAAAGAGCTATAGGGAAAATATTTACATGCACCTTTTATCCTTACATTTTTAATAAATTCTCACATTGTCCTTTGTCGAGTGGTTGTGACTTTTCAAGCGTAGGTGTTCGTTTGAAAGACAGTGGATGTGACTTTTCCAAATATTGGTTTACAAAATAAACTTATATATTTTTTTAAAAAAAAGAAGTCTTAGGTCAAATAAGTGCAATTGATGTTGGTGTGATGTGTCTATTGGAGATAGAATGCAACATATGCCAATTTGATGCATTTATTTGGAGTGAAGGTGGTTATACACATTGAATTGGTGCATTGATTCTTCCAATGTATATGTGAGATGCACGTGTAAAAAAAAAAAAAAAAAAAACAAATACTTGCATTTACATTCTTAAAAAAACAATTACATGAGATCCAAAATTTAGGGAAAGTATATAAAAAAAAAAATAGAGGATTTAGTTAAATGCAAATAGTGATTAACACGGTGAAACAATACATTTTTTCATGTACCTTCAAAGTAGATACATAATAACATTAGAATAAAAATTATTGCATTATATATATCACAATATTGGAATATTAACATATTAATTCAACAATCTAGTCACCAAAACAAAGTTGCTCTCTTTATACTAGATATAAGATTTTTTTTTAAAAAAAAAGACAATAATACAAAAATATTAAAATAAAAATTATTCCATTATTGTAATTAAAACAAAATTATATAATATTTATTTATTAGAGATGTTTTTAAATATTGAAAAATGAATCAAAATATTTAGAAAATATAATAAAATTTTAGAACTATCGATGATAGATGCTGATAGACTTTATCAGTGCCTATCAACGTCTATTATTGATAGTTATAAAATTTTGCTATATCTTATAAATAATTTCAACAATTCTACTATTTGAAATAATTTTCCTATTTATTATAAACTAACAAATGACTATTTAAAAAATATAATTAAAAGTATAAAAAATTGAAAGGGCAAAAAGAAGGATTTTGGGAGGATGGAAAATGGGTAAAGACGGAATTTGATTAATTGTTGATTTGAAAGTCGAACATTGGTTGCGTGCAACGCATTCCTATTTTGCAACTTGCAAGCAAACACATAGCACCCCACCATATCTTTTTATTTTTTATTTTTATCATACTTATATAACTTATAAACGTTATAACTCATATACAACTCGTATACATCTTTACCACGTTTATTTTAAGTTTGTAATAGATATTTTAGATTTTTCTATTTAACATCTGAGTTTGATGAAATTTTAGTTATTAATATGTGTAGTAAACAAATTTAAGTATTTTAAGTTAATATAAAAATATATTTTAAAAAAAGAGAAGAAAATATAAATAACCCGATAACTCAATGAAACCTGAATTTTAAGGGTTGGGTTGAGTTGGGTTGGAGACCCAATTCGGGTCGTTCAAATAGTCAACCTGACCAACTTGAAAAAAATCCTCACAACTCAATCTAACTCAACTCAACCCATGTACATCCTTAATTAAAAGCATTATTATTTAACTAATTTTGATAAAAGATTAATATTAAAAGTGTCGGAATGCCTTGAGTTTGTCTAAATAACCAAACATAAGGAATCAGATTCGAGAGAGAAACACTCCTGAAACCGATATGTAGTTGTTTATGCGATATTTACTTTGGTCTTAGGGTTTAAAGCGATGCACTATATCTAAACCTTTAAACCTTAGAGACGCATTATTATATAATATTTTTTCTCTAATAATAAATTGATCTCTCTTTTTGTTTGTGGACGTAACAAAGACATTGTTAATGAATCATGTAAATATCTACGTCAATTTATTTGTCGAGTTCCTAACAAAAATACTAAACTTAAGATCCATCAAATGGATTTAAGATGTATTGAATGTATTAAAACTAAAAATGGACAATTGAAGTACAAAGATTAAAATAAAATAGAACCGGGAGTAGAATGAGTAAAATATTATTTAATCTTTATTATTGTTATTATATATACATTTTGACAAATTGCTTATATGTGACATCCATAGTTAGAGAGAGAGGAAGAGAGAAAGTGGAAAAAGTCCAATAAAATTGGTTTTATTTATTTATTTATAGGGCTGTAAAGATGAAATGTACGTGGTTTGGCTTTAATTGTGGATGGCGATGCCCTCTTTTTCTTCCATGGAATTAAATTATAATGACCAAAAAAATACACAAAACCAAAAACCTTTGTTAATTTCCAAAGTTTCCACTTTTGAGCAATCAGCTTCGGATATAAATGCCATCAAATTCCAACCCTCAACCCTCCAAATTGCCATAACGAATTTACCAAAAACAACAACTCTCCAACCCACTTCAACATGTACTCAAAAAGTGCACTCAAATTCATGCTCATATTCTATCAAACATTATTTAAAATTTGGACACCTTTACAACTTTTTTTTTTTTTTTTTAATAAATTTATGCTTGTTTTCCCCCTGATGTTATCACTCATTTTAAAGAAACATATGAGTTTCTATTCAAAATTTAAAACGGAAAATGGGTTTTTGAAAACTTTTTTCTTTCCTTGAAATTTGATTTGATTTTTAAAAACATGAGTAGAAACTAGATAACAAACATAGACATTTATGAGTAGAAGTAGAATTTTATATTAGGGGTGTAATCGAATTGATTTTGAGCCTCAAACTGAGTTGAACCAATTATAATAATATCGGTTCGAACGATTCACTAATTCGGTAGCCCTAGGAGTTGTTGGGCAATTAGATGGTCAACCCACTTCAAGGTAAGATAGTCCGCAACCAATAGGGTTGGGAACCAATTGGACTAAAAAAGTCTAAAATTTAATATAAACACTATCGGTTGACTTCGGGTTTATCTGGTTTGGTTCAACAAAACTTGAAACCAGCCGAATTTCATCCATTTTTCCTATACCAAAACCAAAACCGCCAACTTGAATCGGTTCCATACTGTACTGACATTGGTTTCGGTCGATTTGAGCGGTTTTTCGATTTTTGATTTTTACCTTGCACCCTCGTAATATATAAGTTTAATTTTTAAAAATAAAAAACAAAAAATAAAATAGTTACTAAATAGAGCATTAATTATTGAAAAATATTAATCAATTATGAGATTGGTTTTTTAATTCTACTCTTTTAAAACTTTCATTTCAGCACTTAAAAGTTTGAAGATTGTTTCAAAAAAAATTTGGTAGGCTTTTCTCATTAAAATTCAAACTTCAAGAATTGAAACTAAACCTTTTAGGAGTACTTTTGATAATTTTAAACGAAATAAAATTATAAATGTAAAGGAAATAGAAACAAGTAATCCACAAAACAGTCGGATTTTATTGGTAACCTAAACAGCTAGAAGCAGCAGTAAAATATTGACTAATTATCAATGGGAAACCAAAACATTCAGAACAGAATTTCCATTGCTTGTAATGGTCAAAGAAAGATATAATTTTACATAAGGATAGTTGCAGATTGACACTTTTTGGAAATATAGTTTAATTCAAAAATGAACTACAATTCTTCCTTTTATGAACTAGACAACCTGAATGAAATTTGAAGTAACTAAGGCATTACAAACAGTTGGTCTAAGGAGAGAAGAGGAAAAAGAGATTCCACCAATAATAAAATACTGCAAAGAAACATACTTGTCGAGATTAATATTTGTAACTCCTGCTATTTGTGATTTCATCATTTGGTGTAGAGAACATCTTCCCAAGGATGGCGGTAAAGTGGTTGTTTCAGTCTCTTCTGATCAAATGTGTGTCTGGAAAGTTCAATTACAAAAAGTGAAAGCAATCAGGTAAAAGAAGACCCAATAAACAATAATCGAACTTCAAAAACTATGAAATACAGGCACTTTAGTTTGCCTAGTGTGTTCGTGCCTGATCCTTAGACATACATCAAATACTTTTTAGCATATGAAATGTGTTAGACACTGCTGGTACAAAAACAGTACATGCCCAACATTTGTTGGACTCATATTAAACACTTGTTAAGTATATTAGACATATGACAATATAGGACGAAATTAATTAATTTTGAGAGTAAAATACATTTAACTCTTTTTTTTTAGCATATAAATGTGCAACCTTATTGGGTTTGAATTTCTAGATTGTATATTCTAATAAACGTGTTGTATTGTATCTGTAGTCTCGTATCTATATTTGTACTTTTTAGTTCAAAAGGAAGCAAAAATGCTTAGATAATAATGGTTTGTAAAGTATTTCCTACTCACCCAATCAGACCAATGGATCGAGCCAGCACGAATAGACCGTTCAAATAGCCAATCTCGACGATCTCATCGATCTCTTGTTTGCTGAACATTCCACTACCAGCAAGAAGATCCAAGAAAAGGGACCCAATTGCACCATCTACATTAAGAACCAAGTTGTTTGCCTTTGAGAGAGTGTAAGTTTCAACTTGCACAGCATACTCCATGTACTTCACAGATGGGAAATGTGTCCGAGCAAACCGCTGCAGTAGCTCCACTCTCTTATCTCGGTTGTCGCCTCTCTTGATCCTTATTCCACAAAATTAAACCATCGATTAACCACTTGAATAACCAAGCAAATCCGAACTGAGAACAACCTAAGATGTTGTAACTTGTAAAGAGACTATCATCCGTATACCTGTGGCCAATTCCAGGCACACGAATCCCTTTCTTTTTCATGCTTTCAACAAATTCGTAAGGTGTAAGGTTCTGAAAAAAGCAGGAAGCCACAAAATATCTTAGAGAAAAAAGATTCAGAAAGCACCAACTTTATTTAAGTTTCAGCAATGAACAAATCTCACTCTGTCATATGCATCCTTAAAATACCGAGCGGCGTCATCAATGGCACCACCAAATCGAGGGCCAATCGTAAGCAAACCTATTTCAGAATGCCATTGTCATTGATTAGTCACATCTAACATATACCACATAACATCCTTGTCCAAATAAGTTGAATTACAACCTGAGACAAGGCTGGACACGAGGTCTTTTCCAGCCCTAGCTGTTACTATAGTGTTGTGTGCTCCAGATACACAAGGACCGTGGTCAGCACAGAGCATAATACATATCTGAAAAGAGCATGAAACTTGTCAAACCTGGGTCCAAGACTGTAATTTTAACTTCCACTTTGAGTATTCGTGTAAGTGGAGAAGCAAAAGAATAAAAACTACTAAATTGAAGAGTCACAAAGCTGTGGAATCTAGTTTCATAGTCCCTTGTTGAGGATCCCACATTGAAAAAATGGAGAGACCTCACTATTTATCAATTGATTTTGAGATGGAATCCCATATTTTTCTAATATGGCGTCAGAGCCTATGAAGTCCTAATAGATATTCAGTCAGGGAAAAGAAAAAGATCTAATCCAAGAATGAACCCAAAGAGGCACCATTTTATAGGGATATGTTGCGGATCCTACATTGGAAAAATGAAAAGACCTCACTCTTTATAAAATATATGGGTTACTCTCCTCCTTACCAATTGGTTTTGACATGCAACTCCATGTTTATCTAATATCTAGAAAAACTACAGTCCTCAATAGTAAGCTACGTACGTACCTCAATAAAATGTGTACAGTACCGAGGAAGGCTGCGCTTGAACCATAATAGTGAGATAACATCCCCAACACCATAACCTTGCTCCACAATGGATGACATTGGAATTCCAGCATAGCTTGGCTCCTCACCTATTTTGTTTTTGTTTTGTTTAAAAGACCAATCATTACTTAATTAATGCTATTAAAGCCTAAAAGGTACTGAAAGAAAAGTTTGTTACTAGGTTAAAAACAAACCTCTGTCATCAGAAATGGTGGAAATAATATGGGTTGGGGCCCGAACTTTCCCGCTCTTAATTGCTGAGTTAAGATCTTCAGGAATTTGTGGAGGCTTTACTTCCTTTACTGGAGTAATTTTCCCCTCTTCGACCTAGGCAAAAATCAGATGGAAAAATAAAATTATCTGGTAGTCATAGATAGATTTTGACAAAACATCATCTACGAAGAATTGGACAGTATAGCATAAAGTAGCTCTTCCTGGTGTCAGAGAAGGTAGTCATATAATTAATGAATTTACCAATTTTCCAAATGTTTCCTTAATTGCATCTTCGAGGGCTTCATATGAAGTTGGAACAATTGCTCCAGCATCCCTTAAAGCCTGGTTTTTGGCTTGTGCAGACTCCAACTCACCACCACTTTTTGCTCCCTATAGTCAATCTCAGGGAAGGTCAAGGAGTAAATAATGTGACTGCAACTCCTATCATACAATAAAAATACAGTATGCTGGACAAGTTCAGTGCCAACTTACAGCATGTCCAAATTGAACTTCAGATTTAAACAGTGTTGCACATGTACCGCTAACCCAGGCGACCACTGGCTTGTTAACTTTTCCTTGTTTCATGGCTTCAACTAAAGAATACTCATCCCGACCACCCAGTTCTCCGAGTACAACCATCATCTTAACCTAATAAATAGCAGAAAGAAAATCAAATTAACTGCAGAGAACAAAGTACTTGAAGAAGCCAATTTGGTAATGACTTCATTAAAGTGATATCATCACTTCCATCCATGATATCGAGGCAAGAAGTATTATAGTTAAAACCAAGTATTTTATTTTTGCACGCATTTGTGTGTTTGTGAAGGTTGGAAGTGGTCCTCAAGTGTTATCATCACTGCCATCCGTGATAGAGGGGCAACAAGTACCATAGTTAAAACCAAGTACTTTATTTTTGTGTGTACTTGTGTGTTTGTGAAAGGAGGAAGTGGTCCTTGTGTAGCTAGGGTCCTTAAAAAGACATTACTTCTGGCACGCACAAAGAGTTACTAGTTCATCTATTAAGCTGAAAGGCAGCAAACCCACAAGGTGTCAATCAAAATACCTGTGGGATGTTGTTAAACCGCAAAATATGGTCTGAAAGAGTGGAACCTGGAAACACATCACCTCCAATTGCTATACCTGTGCAATTAAAGAATGTGAATCAAATTGAATATTTCAAAACTGTCCTAGACTAAGATCAGTGAAAAGCTAGAAAGTTTACCTTCGTAAATTCCATCTGTAACACGGGCAATAGTATTGTACATCTCATTAGACATTCCACCCTGTGATATTATAAAACATTATCACATTTGTATCATCTCTCAGTAAACCGCATAACCACTTACTTTAGAGGGTGGCAATGAGTGTTGACATTTCTTTATTTAACAAAAAGCAAACACTCAAATTGATGTCATTTGGCAACAAAAACAAATTAGTGGTGCATGATAAATCTATCAAACAATCGTTTCCATGCATAAGCGCACACTTTTGGTTGACTTGGACGACTAATTCATTGAAAAAAGTAAGGAAAAGACTCCACAAAGACTTCAGCAACAGTCACATACCGATTTAGAGACAAAGCCCACGGATCCAGGCCTGTATAACTTGCACTGTACTATATTGTCAATTGTTCCAGCAGTGTCACCGATCTTAAATGCTCCAGCTTGAATACCACCAACGGTAGCTGGGCCTATAACAACCTGCATTTTAATTAAGCAGAGAGAAAAGGTTCCATTTCATTAATAAACCCTACAATATGGCTTTTAGATTTTATTCCATGTGTGCTGTATTGCAGTTCACTTGTCGTTTGGTGCATGTATGTGCCCTCAAGTATGTATTTCTGTGCGTTACTGATGCTAAAAGCTCTGTTTTACTAAAAGCATCAAGTCTTTCCTCACCTTATTGTTAGCCCGTGCATATGCAATCAACTGTTTGGTGTCTGACTCTGGAACACCTTCAGCTATGATAGCTATAACTCTGATGGTAGGCTGTTTCAAAGCAGACAATGATGATGCAGCAGCACTGCACATATGGCAGCATAAACTAGTTATGCGTGGAAACAGAAATCTCAAGTTCTCTCATAATAAAATTACAACAACTAACACAAACCTTCTGAAGGATGCAAAGTTGATGAAGACATCGGCTGTGGGATGTGCTGCACAAGCTGCTTCAATCCTGAAAAATGTACAAAAAGAAGTCAGGAAGTTAATCAAATTGTTCTAGACAAGTTCTATATATGAGATATTGCTTAAAAAATGCAGTAATACTGGTCAATGATGTTTAGTTCAATTTAAGAAGATTAATAAGACTACCACTTTAAACGATTAATTGATTTCATGATAATGCTATGTCATGGTATAGTAAAAAGACACAAGTTGGAAGAATAGCAAACTATATAAGCAGCTTCTGGAACTAAAAACCTATCAAAGTCATTGGCCAGTGGTTACAGAACCATATCTAGAATCAGTTGTCAATAATGGCGAGATGTTAGAAACCATATTTAATATCGGAGAATGGGTAATTTAATTACGCACGTAGAATGCACAGGGATGGCAATTTCCTCTTGACCAAAAAAGAGTTTCTGAAATCCCTCAGAACCCGGATTGATGATTCCAGCAACTGATGGTGTTTCCCTCCCTGAGTAACAGGTCAAAAGGAAAAGTTAATTGTGTAGATAACCATAATCTACAGCAAACAAAAATGATAACCAAATCCAAACGCTCGGAAATTTTAGTTCTGTACTATTGATATGGAAGCTCAAAATAGAAGAAATGATACATACCACAGAGGAAGTCAAAGTCAAGCATCCGCTGAATGGGTAGTTGCTTGTAGTTGTAGAACAGTGCTTGGGTCGTACGAGAAAATATTTGTCCAGTGGCCATGGTGAGCGTCAAAGGAACCTGAGGACAAGAACTATGTTTCTTCATATCGTTTTCACTAGATCTTTATACATAATTTCTTTTTTCAAAAAGCAAAGACTTAAATAAAATTACAACAACAACAAAAAAAAGGTTTTTACTTTTTAGCTTATCTACACATGATTCGATGGACATAGTTACCAAGACAAGTTAGATAAATGACTTCCTCAATATATCTTCCATCACCAGAAATGTCCAAAATCCAATTAGCTAATTACATAATTCTTCGGTTTTATTATATTTCGACTAAAAGCCCTTCGTGAACTAAAGACACCTGTTCAGACACGGAAGCGATCTAAAGTGGACGAGTAGAGAAGGTGAACAAAAAAGCAAATTAAAGTTTGAAGAATTAAAAAGTTCTGCATTCAATTCAATCTATAAATAACTCAACAAATCGATCTCCTAAAAAAGGGAAGAAATCCAATGAATTACATTATGATATACTAAGGCAAGAGATTAAAGAAAAATGCTACCTTAAAACAACTACATCCTACAACAAATCTACTAAAATTCAAATTCAAAAGCAAAAAGTAAGAGAGTTAAACCCTCGGAAATTGACCAAACCTATCGACAAGCTCAATGCCTCAAAACCACAAACGACTACCAAATCAAGCGGATCAGCAAATCAAATGCAGAGAAACATAATCTCTAAATCTAAAAAAGCTCTTGAAAATACAGAAATTAAGGTGTAAAGAGATCGAAAAACAGGATGCTTAGGAGATTTTGAGTAGGAACGAGAGAAAGGAACATAATGTAAGAGAGATAAGGGGGAATTCAAATCAAACAGATCCAGAAAGCGGGAAGAAGAGAAGAAGATGTAGGTAAAATGATGAGTAGTGGAAGAAGAAGAAGAAGAAGAAGAAGAAGAAGAAGAGGAAGAGAGAACAGACCTGAGAGGTGAGTGAGGGAAGGGAATCCGGCGGTGGTGGATTAACGGGAAATTGAATACCGGAAGTTGAGAAATGGAAATGGGATTTTATATAGAGAAGGAGAAAATGGTAAAAACGGGAGAACGTTGAAGAGGGTGATCAAGGCACGTGCTCGCTGTTGCTTATGTTAGTTAGCTCACAACCATCAGCACGTGATTCTCATGTTTTGCTTCTTCTAGCAAACTGCAATCATGCTTGAGGCGGGAACAAAATTGTTTATTTCTTTTTCTAATTTTCTTTTAGATTTTCCCCTTTAATTTATCTTCTTTTTCGAATTTATATATACCTTGAAATTAAATTTTGGTTCATGAACTAGTTTATTAATGTTGGTGAAAGTTTAAGGTTTCATCGGATATATATAGTTTAAATGATTAAAGTATTACTTTGATTGATTTTGTTTTATTTTAGTCTTATACCTTTAAATATCTAAATTTAGTTTCTATATATTATCAATAAATTTTAAAATTAAGCTATACAATAATGATATTAGATTTTCATCAATATTTTTATATGTCTATGTAGGTCCAACATCAATTTAAGGAGTGAGTCGACATTTTCATTTATATAGTAAAAAAAAAAATAATTGAAACATACGGAAAAAAGTAATAATATATCAACAATAAAAAAATCACTCCCAAATGGTGTTGTGGACCAAATCAACCAACCTACGGTTGATCTCACTAAAGTGGGGAACTCGATCGATGAAATCGAAGAACTTGCATTCTCTGTGGGTTCTTTTTCACTGTCTTTTTCATTTTATCACATGGATGGGAGTCGTGGAGCTCACTGTATTGCTTGTGTTGCAGTTGATTTTGAGAACTTTTTTTAAGAGTCTTTCTTCCAATTCAGAAGATGATAAAGTCTTTTAGAATTTTAATTTCTCCATTTGGTTGCTGAATGTTGTAAATGAGGATTTACTCTTATCGATTTCTACTAGCTTTTGATTTTTAATGAAGTTCTCACTACAAAAAAAACTATATGTCAACAATATGAATATAATATAAGCGATAGACATTTTAACTCATTAATAAACTTTAAAATATTTATTTATTAATATAAATAACTTCCTTGACTTTTCTCTGTTTTATAATTTTTTTTTTTTGTTAAAAATTATCTATTCACATCGACATTTTATGATATTTTGTAAAATTAAAACTTGAACATTCTCATTGTTTTCAATTTTGTATGTAAGGAGTTAATTGTTTTCTTTAAAAAAAAATTGTATGTATTAACATTCCCTTTATAAATTGTGAAAATATATTGAAAGATATCTTTTTTGGGATGAAAATTATTATTATTATTACCAAGTTTTATAAAAATTAACATTGAAACACTAAACTTATGATTTATTGAAAGTTCATGGACCAAATCTAAGATTTATCAAAAGTTTATATAGACTACCATGGAATGAAACCTCGTGGTCACTAATACGCTTTATGTTAATTGAACTATGCTCTCTTTGGAATGAAATCCTATATGCAAATACATATTTTAACCATTTTAAATTTAAATCTAATAAATGAATTGGTTTTTTTTTTGTAGCAGAATTGGGAATAAAGAAATTCGAACCACAATCCTCGTAGTTACTAACACACTAATTGAGTTGTGTTCGTTTTGACATGAATTGACTTTTGTAAGTGTAAATATCCAAGAAAAAAAAATTCAACAAATTAATTGTCTATAAAATTTAAGAAATATGTGAATGAATTTCTTTCCTAAAAAAATACACGTAACTACAAAGTATGTTTGATAGAGAATTTGAAAATAAAAATTTAAAAACAAGAGATTCAATGAAAATAGAGTTGTATTTCATGATTTTTCAGAGATTTGTTGATATGTGTTTGGTAGCATATTCAGAAATTAGATTTTAATTTAAATAATTGTTTAAAATGTATTTGATACTATATATTTATAAATCATAAAACTAGTTCTAGTTCCCACTAATATTTGGTTGACAATAAAATATTGTTTTTATTTATTAATATGATTTATGTTAAAAATATATATAATCATTGTTTTGTAATATTATATAATTTATAATACTATACCTGATGCATATTATATTTAAAAAAAAATGAATTGAGTTTAAAATTTGACATATTATATTTCTAAATGTTTTTATATTTAATTAATATAATTATGCATTTTAAAAAATTAAAATGCAAAATCTCGATACAATAAAAGTGTAAGAATATTATTGTTTTCCAAATTTGCATTATTTGAACCACATAATCCAAAAATAAATTTCAGAAACATAATCGAATGGTTTACAAAAACACATATTTACTAAACTCATTGAACTTTAAAACATAAAACAAAATCCAACTTCTCTACCAAACAGACATTTAATTTCATTTTTAGTCAAATTAGATATAGATTTGACTTTCTTATCTACCGTTATTACATCTTTAATTTGTTGTGCTATATTCGTGTAGATAAAAAAGAATATAATTATTCATCTCCAATTATCTAATTATAAATGGCCACATATCAAACTTTCTCTCTCTTTTTTTTCCTATTTAAAATTTACTTGAAATAAAATAGTTTATGATTTTAACATAACTCGTGTATGTGTCGCAGTTTGTGTTACTGTAACGGGTTNATATATTTTTTTTATACTTTGTGTGGTTAGAATGAAGTTTTAAAAGATAGATACGATCGATAATACATAATATTTTCACATAAAATAACTCACTTTATTTTAAGATCTGACATTAAACATTTTAGAATTAAATTTCCATTACAAGCAAAATGTTATGCATTTGACTAAGTGGCTAATATAGTTTGCCAAATTTCTGGGATGAAGAATTTGGATAAATAAATTGAATGTTAGGTAAACCGGCGTCACTTGGCTTTATGTTCATAAAAAAATGTTGGAGTTTTTCGTAATGTTCAAAGAAACAAATAAACAAAACAAATAAAATCCAATTTGCAATTATTTTTGTTTGGTTATATTAGGTGACTTGGGCAATTCAATTCAAATATGCAATCAATTACTTTATGATGTTAGTTGAGCATCGTATTGGTTTTGTTCGCAGTTAAGAAGTACTGACGGATACATGATACAGATATGATATGATACGACGATATGTTAATTTTTAAAAAACTAAGATACAGATACGTTGACTATAATACTTATTTTAAGTTAGATTAAAATAGGTTCAAGAAGAGAGTGAAAACTTGAAAAAAAAAAATCTGGTAACGTCAAGTGATTATAGAGCGACTAGAAAAGACGGTAGGAAAGAAGTAGAAGATGAAGATTGAAGAATGAAGTTGAGGATGAATGGAGTGTAAATTATGATTTAAATAGTGAGGGAGAAGGGAAGAATGAAGATTTAATTACGTTTCGTTTTTGTTTTCTATTTTTATGTTTTTTATCATTTTTAATTTATTTTGTTTTGAATTACTCAATTTAAGTGAACTTTTATATTTGGAAGTGATTTTAAAATGGTTGAAATCACTTTTGTCATTTTCAAAATCACCGTGAAACATGTTTAATTCTTCAAAACTAATGTTGATGATATGGAAATTGCTTTTAAAAGTGTAAAATTGAAAAGTAAATTAATTTTGAGTAATTAAAAGTGTGTTTTTGAGTAATTTTAAAAATGAAAAAAGTGATTTTTGATGATTTAAAAATCACTTCTAAATATGCACTAAAATAAAATGGATTGTGAGTGGGTTTTTTAAGTGGTTAGGCTTAAATTTGAAAAAAAAAATTGACCTACGTATCCCTTTCACGTATCTGAAAGATACACGTATATGAAAATTAAAAATAAAAATAAAAATAATCAAATACTTCAAATCACATATCAAATACGTATCTACCACGTATCTGGACATACCTATATCATATTCGTATCTATTACTGATTCTCTGCCCAATTAAAAGTATTTGTGCTCCCTCGATTATGAGTTTTAGAGTGAATCTCATTTTTCTCTTTCTTTTCTCTTTTTAGTTCAAATACATCCAGAGTGGAAAATTAGATGTCTTTGATCCTTTGAATTTAAAATCAAGGTTTTAATTATCAATTTTAAAATGTCATCGAGCAACTTTTTTTAATCATTTTAAATGTTTACGTGACATTTTATGTAACACCTTAATTTTGGAGAGACAACGAGTAAAAATCACATCCGAATGAGAAAAATTTTAAATACAAGTAATGTTTTCAAGTATAACAAAATGAACTAAAATATTTATAAATATGACAAAATATCATCGTCTATCAGTGATAGACACTGATAGACTATTATCATCTAGCACTGATAGACACCAATAGATGTATATTAATTTCTATCACTGCTGGACTATGATATTTTGCTATATTTGAAAACATGTCTAGTAGTTTTACCATTTTAAATAATTATTGTAATTATTAGCCCTAAAAGTACTATCCATTGCAATTACTTTAAAATGATTGATAATTACTTCTTATATCCATCAAGGTACACATTTTTTTTTTGGTGACACCATCATATAAAAACTTTAAAGTTAAGTTTGCTTAGCTTGAGTTAATCTTGCTAGATTCAAGACAAACAAAGATGACATTGTCAAGTTGCAAATTTTTTTTTTCCTAAGAAATATGTAAGTAGCACATAAAAAGAAATCATGCTGATTTGTGAAGATAGTCTTTATTTTTAGGGGTCGTTTGGATCGCAAATAATATTTTATAATAATGAATATTAAATGTTTGAGATAATTAATATATGTATTTGGACATACAAAACAATTAATTTCTAGAAGTTAAATATGTATGCATTTGATTTTACCAATTTTATATATAAAATCAAAACTAAATAAGTACTTAATTGAACATGAGATAACAAATAATGTAGTCATAAATTAGATTCAACATTATTTAATATGTTATTATATTAATTAATTATTTAATCACTTAAAATAAATGAATATTTTATATTAAATTACTAAAAATAGTTTAAAATAAAAATAATTAGCAAATTAGTAATTCAAAATAAAATTTTATTATTAAATAGTTAACGTAACATAAAATATTAATTGTAAGTGTAGTAGTTGAAATTTATTAAGTATAAATACTATATTTATATTTAATAATTAATTAGTATTAATAGTTATGATTAATTGATTAATCAGGCTATATTTAATGAAAATATCATAAATATAAAAATCCCACATGTATGAAGGATATGTCAAATCCTTAAAACAATTGAAGACAAACAATAAATAACCTTGTCATGCCACTAAAAATCTTGATTTGAAGAATGATGTTGTCAAGTCACAAAAAAATTCATGAGGATATCAACGCCATAGACCTCATACAATAAATTTTACCCAAAAATATGCCGTAAATATAACACATCTTATGGTCGAAATTGCGGAGAGTAAAAATAAATTAGGATTGTTTTTAAATATAGAAACTTGCTGAAAAATATTTTTAAATATGAAAAAATTCACCGTCTATCATCTTATTGGTAGATGTCTATCGGTGTCTATCACTAATAAGTGATATTTTGTTATATTTAAAAATATTTTTTAACAATTTTACCATTCAAAATAATTAAAGAAACAATAGATTATATAGTATAATTTAAAATTTTTTCGTATTGTTAAAAAAAATTCGTTCTGAAAAGAGAAATTATTTCGAATGGTAAAATTGTTGAAAATATTTATAAGATATAACAAAATTTTAAAACTATCAATGAAGTTTATCATTGAATTAGTATGACTATATTGTTAATACTTGCCGAGTTTCATGTTCTTATAGAATTAATTTTGCTGGCTTCCAATAGATAAATATTTATAATAAAATCACACCATTTATAATATAAAAGGGTTTGAGAGGAAATTAAAATTATTTTCCTTCCATCGTCTAATATAGCCTTCTTTCTTCGCCTAATTTCCAACTAATATACTTTATAGCATCTTTTTACTTTAAAATATTATTTTATGTGTTAGTAGGTTTCTAAATAGATACTTAAATGTTTAATCTTAGCATATTCAATATTTATTAAAATAAACAAATGTAGTAAATATAAACTAAAAAATTGTATCTAAATTTTCAATTTTCTACTCAATGGATTCATAAAATTTTAACAACTTCAAATAAGCTATAAAACACATTTTAAATATAAAACTAAATCTTTAGAAGTTTTAGATATAAAAATGTTAAGAGATCTTTTAGACACAAATTTAAAAATTTAGAATTTATTATAACTTTTTTAATTCATAGACTTATTTGACATAAACTTATCAGAGTTCATACTTAGTAGTGTTTCATGAAATAAATTTGAAAGTTCAAATATGTCGTTATTATTATTATTATTTTTCATTCTTGGCTCTTTACCTAAATAGTTTATTGGTAGTAGAATTATGAATATGGACGGTTATTTCCTTACCTCAAAAACCACTTAGCATGCATATATGCAAATGTGATTAGAGGTCTGTCAGAGTCGATTTTTTGACTAGTAAATATTCATGTTGACTTGAACTGTCAAGGAGTGTAAACCAGCCGTCGATCGATCGTTCGGTTTTATTCTTTAAATTCTTTTAAAAAAAATTGTAGGTTTGGGTTTTCTTAGATTTTTTCCAAACCGACACCCACCAAGCCTATCTCTTCTCCAACCGATCGCCTTCAGTTTTGTTGGTTTTGATCTTTAGTCTATCATGTTCACCCATAAATATGATATTATAATAATTCAATGTTTTCCACGTTGAATTAAAGCAACCAAAATTCAATATTATATTTATTAATAAAATGACTTTAAAAAATAAAACATGTAACGATTTTTTCCCTCTAAGTTTAATTGGACATCTCATTTTATGGGGCTAGTCAAACATAATCCCCCCATGTGATTACATACATACATTTATACAATAAAATAATAAAACGATCCAAATGTGATATCTACGAAGTGGGAGTATGGTCTAATTAGTCACGATCTCAACCATCTTGTTTTGATTAATTAGTAGATTAACGCAATTTTTCTATATATAAAAAAAAAAAATTAAGTTAGAGAAAATGGGAATTTTCTTTTGTCCTTAGATGTATTTGATTGATATTTAAATATAAGGACTAAAACCGAACAAATCTCAAATTATAGGGGATAAAAATGATATTTTAATCAATATTTATCTCACAAAACTAAAATTCTTTTAAAAGTATAGTTTAAACCTAATGAATTTAGACAAAATTAGGATTAATTTCCTATGGAGTCATTTCTCAATCAATATTACATTTAGGTAATATAATTATGTCATAAATTATGCTTTATTATTTATTGCTATGGATAACTTTCGATCTTAGAAAAAACTTAAGAGAGGAAGTCAAATTAGATGATAAAAATAAGAAAGTTGCTAAATCCCAAACGAACCTAAGACAACTAAGAACCAGATTCAAGAGAGATGTCAATGTAGAGTGAACAAAATAATTGGGCCGAGGTCAATTCGCCCCCTCTTATTTTGACACGTTATATACGAGATACCAATATAGCTACTCGATTAAATTGATTCACCTCGATTTTAGAATCAAGTGAATTCTCTTGGTCAGATTTTGTCACCAATATATTGATTGTATTTGTAGTTTTTGTAAATATAATATAATATGTAAAATCATGTGGAATCTTAAAGTAAGGATTCCAGCTATTTATAAATTAAGGAATTAACATCTAACATTTGGTTTTAAAATGTCTATAATTACATCTAAGAGACACCCTTGCACAATAAAATATGATTTATTTAAATATCTCGTGAAGATTAATTAAATGAGACTTAGTCAAATACTTTGGGTGGAAATGGAAAAAAAAAAGAAAAAGAAAAAAAAGAAGAGGATTTTGGACAAATATTAAAAATTAGAAAAATTAAACTATCCAATAGCGTGAAGGTGATGATTTAATTTTTATTTAGTTGCGGTATTCAAAGGGCTTCATGTTGGGGTGGAGGGTTGTACACAACGTTGACAATTAATAAAATAAAAGATCCTCAGGATTCAACAATTTAATTAAAAAAAAAGAAAATAATATTTAATATTGGCCCCTAAATTAATTTATTTTCTAAGACTTGGTCCATGTATTTTTGGACTATGTTTTAAACATTTCCATCATAATCTTTTTTAAAAATAAATTTTGAGTTTTATTCCGTGACCATTAACATATATATTTTTTATTTTTAAAATTGAAGGTTGAAATGATCCGATTCCACGTTTGAAAGTTGGTTAATTGATGGAAGATTAAAAAATACTCTTTGTTCATTAACTTTTTGTATTAGCTATTTAGTCTCTAAATTTTAGTTGTAATAATTTATTCTCTTATTTTTATTTTGTTCAATTTCTGTACTTTTGTTTTTATTATAATTTTGATCCTTAAATTTAACACGTAATATTAAGGAATTTTATTTTAAAATTCAAGCTAATTTTGTTAATTTTATAAAAATTTATGTAAAAATCTCACTAGGTTTCTTATAAATATAAATCGATAAACTAATTAGGAAATGGATGAGATTATAAACTAAATTTAAAAACACACACAAAACAGATTATGACATTACATAATCAAAATTGATACTTGATTTTAATGAAATTTTGTTATGACACGAATTAAATTGTTACAGTGCAGAATTAAATTTTAATGAAGGAACTAAATTGTTGAATTTAAAAAATTTGATGATTAAATGTTTAAATTTGAAAGGAGTGACTAAATTTTTGGGACAAAAATATTTTTAATTAGCCCAATACTTAGGCTGCACTTAAGTTACCTGCTTCCCCTTTTCTATGCAACAAATTTTTTTAAAAAATAATTAAAAAAAAAAAAAATAAATTGCCACTTGATAACTTTTAATTGAGACCGCAACTAACTTTTTTCTTTTTAATTCTGTATTTCAATGTAAAATATATGATATGGTCCATCCTTAGTAGTTACTCCTAGCTACACCTTTTTAAAACCATTTGTTTATTAGGTTCACCTACTTTTCTAATATAATATAATTAATTTTCACAAGAGACGTGTCAGCAAAACCCTTTAATTTTGTGTTCTACTCTCTATTTCAACGTACTAAAATTAATGTAAAGAAAACATTGTTTTTAAAATATAAATTTTAAGTCATTAAATATATATAATATACTAATATATATTTACGGTAGATATTTTTTTTTTTTTTTTCTTTTAAGATTAGAAGTACAATTAGTGGGGTGGAATTCAAAACTTCGCCTTAAAAGAAAAGGTTATTGATGAGATTCAAATCATGTTTTAGATTTGATTACACTATACTTTGTATTATCATATTAAATAGAAGAAAATTAATATAAATGTGTATCATATATTTTATGTATTTAAAATTAGATCCAATTGATTTCTTGTTTTGAATTTTTAGATAGACGTTAAATATTCTTCTTCGTTTTGTAGGATTAAATTTAGGACTTAGAATATTATTATCCAAAGTATTCCCTTTTCATGGAGGATTATCAAGAGAACTTAAATTCATTTAACATAGATTTTTTAATACTCAAGGGATGAACTTGTTGAAGGAGAAATTTTGGACCAATCTCAAATTGTCATGTCATTTATTAAATTAATGACGAAATTCTAAATTGTCAAATTTGAGACCAATTAGGATTTGACGTGTGCCCTAAATTGAAGTTGAAGACAAATTCCGATGACGTCACGTGTTTTCATCATGACCGTTGAATCAGAGAAAATTAATTTGGCTCAATTTGATATTATTATTTGGGTTAAAGTCCAACTAAGCCCAAAAATAGGTTGAATTGGACCAAAATGTCAAATCAGGCCAAAAACCAATTGAATGGGTCAAAGGGTCAGGCCCACAGACCAACCAAGTCCAAGCCCACGAAACCCACCTGAGAACTCTATAAATAAAGAAGTCCTCTTCATTTGTTGGGGGTCAACAATTCTACATTCCAGAGAGCCCAGAAAGAACTCTCCCAACGATCAGAAAACTCCAAAGACTCTTCCAAGACTTCGACTTCAAGAACATCACTGCTCTATTTCTTCAAGTCAAATACACATTCAACTGAGAGAGAATCAGAGGATCAAGTATTAGAGATCAAACCACATCGCATCAAATCAACATCAACATCGACATCAACTCAAGTTTAACTCCACGAAATGAGTTTCTCCTGAAGCTTCGTGCGAACACTAATTCTTCAATAAGATTATCAAGGCCAAAGGCCAATCATCCAAGAAGATCAACAAGCCCAAAGGCTGATCATCCAAGAAAATCATCAAGCCCAAAGGTCGATCATCCAAAAAGATCAACAAGCCCAAAGGCCAATCATCTAAGAAGATCAACATGCCCAAAGGCTGATCATCCAAGAAAATCATCAAACCCAAAGGTCGATCATCCAAAAAGATCAACAAGCCCAAAGGTCGATCATCTAAAAAGATCAACAAGCCCAAAGGTCGATCATCTAAAAAGATCAACAAGCTCAAAGGCCGATCATCCAAGAAGATCAACAAGCCCAAAGATCGATCATCTAAAAAGGTCAACAAGCCCAAAAGCCAACCATCCAAAAAAATCAACCAATTTAAATATTAAAGTTTATTTTGAACGCAATAAAGAATTATTGTATTAGAGATTGTACTTGTAATACTGAGATTGATACAAATACAAAAGTTCAAATTCATGAAATAAATTTCTCAGAAAATCTCGTGCAAACAAATTGGCACGCCTGGTGGGACATCTCTACCTCTCATCCCTCTCTCATCATCCAAGTCAACAAATGACACCAAATAAAGATCCAAAGCTACTGCTGCAAGCGACTTCTATATGGGACCTGTTGTAAAACCCGAATTTTCATTTTTCCTACTTAAGCAGGTGGAAGTTAAATTCTATGTTGAAATGAAGGAAATTTCTAAGTGTTGAATAGATTTTCCTTGCGTAGTTTTGAGTTAAGCTTTAATTGATAAAATATTGGCTAAGTATAAACCAATATAATGGATGCGTTGGATACGTTGGATGCGTTGGATGCGATGGATGCGTTGAAAGGGTGGTATGCGTCCATACGGCTGAAGGAAGAAAGTTGAAAGTGATGCATTAGAAGGTTGGGATGGCACGAGGGTCAGTGGTGCAAAGGGCATACGGACGCAAGGGTGTGCGAGGATACGGGGCCAGGCATGCGCTAGAGGATGCCATGCGGCCGTCCCATGCGTCGATGCCAAGCGTCCATGCATCGATGCCAACAACCGTCCTATACATCGAGGCCGTGCAACCATGCTATGCGTTGGAAGTTGACGATGGCATGCACGATGGAAACGTTGGACATAGGCCATGCGATGGGCTAGGACGCATGGTGGTTGGCTCTTGCGATGGTTAAGGCTTGCGATGACTGAGTAAGTGGGTTGCGATGGTGCTGTGTTGAAAACCAAGGGGAACCACTATGCGTTGATTGCATATTATGCGTTGATGACCCACTATGCGTTGATGATTACACTATGCGTTGATGGCATACTATGCGTTGAACATCCAAGGGTTTGTGGACGCATATGAAGGATGAGCTCATATGGAGGACGTCATAAAACATGTGGCTTCTTGGGAAGAAACCTTAAGCCTTAAGCAAATGAGGTGGTTACACAAGAGGACATGAAAAATTAAGCCCCATGCGTTGGCTATGTAGGAGAAGGACACCTAGAGTTGCGTTGATCAAAAGTTGCGTTAATAGTGTGAGGAAGAAACACTTGGACATGCAGCCAAGTAGGAGGTGTCGACCTTGGAGAGTTTTTGGATGCCTATAAATAGGGCCAAGGACTTCTTTTCAGATCAAAAAATTCAAAAGACATTGAGAAGAGTGGGAAAGCTGAGAAAACATTGCGTTGATAGCAAATCCATACGTTGGTCATAAAGCTTCAAGGGGGACGCAGTAGATAGTGAAGTCTGGAAAATAGCTTCAACTTAGGACGAGAAGTTCTCCTAGAATACTCATGCGCTTGAAGTGATTCACAATCCATTTGAAAGCTACGTGAGTCTAGTTTTCAGGGTAGGGCTTCCAAAGAAGAAGCTCCAAGGAATCAGGCTGGAAAATGAGGACAATATAGAGGGGTCGAGCTGTCGGGTAAGCTGGGCTAGTCTTGATATTTTGATGATTTCGACCAAACCACGAGAAGTTCTGAGCTAAGATTTTATGGTAAGCTTCCTAAGATACTTTTTGAACAGTTTTCAGAAGGAAGTATCTTAAAATAAGTTCTTAAACTATGAGTAATCTAAGCTGATAATTGAATCTGGAATTTAGGGTTCAAAAGGGAACCAAGGAACCTAAGGAACTTCGGAAAGGAAAGTTCCTAACCAATCAAGGTGAGTGGTTATTGTGTTGTTGTATTGTTGATGTAATTTCTATATATAGGTAAATATATATAGGGGATAATGTTAAATTGGCATGATCAGGATATAGGTTTTATCTTGTTACTATGCTTGTTAAGATATTGCTTGTATGTTTGTGTTGGAAACTAGAATTGTACCCGGGATATATAGTTAGCATGCTTAAAAAGGTACTTGGTGGGAAAATATAGTCAGCTTTGGCTGGCGGAAAAATATAGTTAGCTTCGGTCGACGAGAAATGATAGTCGGTGACGACCGGCGGGGAATATAGTCAAGTTACCTAAGCATAGCTAGAAAATAGTCGATGTGCACATTGGCGGGATAATAGGGTATAGGGAAAGTTTCCATAGGAAATTGTTGTTGTCTTAGTATATGTGTGAAAGTATTGGGGATGTTTTTATT
Source organism: Benincasa hispida (assembly GCF_009727055.1). NCBI lineage: Eukaryota > Viridiplantae > Streptophyta > Magnoliopsida > Cucurbitales > Cucurbitaceae > Benincasa > Benincasa hispida. Next base: position 61,576,359 of record NC_052360.1, on the reverse strand, counting down.
ATGTGATAACCAACGGTCAAGCTGGGGTTGATTGTTTTAAACAGAGGTCGAGCTGGGGTTGTCCAGCGGTTTGGCTGGAAAATAATATTGAACTTGTGGTAATGTTTTTGTTGACTATGCATTGCTTTCCAAAAGTATATTTCTGTTGACAAAGTTATATGTTTATCTAAAGGCACCACTCAATGGGCTTTATAGCTCATGTTTTTCATATTTTATGTTTTACCCCCCCTCAGGTAACGAAAAGGTGAGGAGTTCCAAGATGCTGCTAAGGTCAAGGTCTGCCACATGTCACAGTTACACTTCCGGAGGGTTTTATAGTTATTGTTGTAAACTTGTAGCTAAGTTTTGGAGTTGTATAAACGTTACATTGTTGTAATATAAAATGGGCCTACTAAATCAGTTGGTTGTTGAATTTGTTCATTAGTATCAAAGTTATTTCCGCAAGAGTTATTAGGTAGTAAGTGTCAACAAAAGGGTTGATTACTGCTGCAGTCATGCCCTTTCTCAGGTTCAGAAGGTAGTCTGGGATGAGGTGTGATAGCTTGGTATCAGAGCATAAGTTTCTGGGACAATTGAGGAATTAATTTATACCATCTTAGTATCGAAGCATAAGTTATGGGAAAGTTGAAGGGTTAATTGATACTGGTTTGGTATTAAAGTATATGTTCTTGAAAACCTGAGGGTTGAGTTTAGTAAAACCAAAGGGAAGTGTGGTAGAGTAAAGGTTTAAAGAGAAACCTAAAGAATTAGTCAAGGTGCGACTAAGAGGAATGGTAGAAGTGGCATGACCTAGCAAGCAATCGGAGCTGGAACTCACAACGCTACCTGAAGATCTACCGAGGAAGGTAAGTATGAATTTAAGTTATTCTCATTTAGTATTTGAGATAGAAATGTTTATGTTATAGATAGTTTGGTTCAACATCTAACTTAGAGATGGCCAGGTAGGTATCGTTGGACAAACTAAGAAAGTTGATATCAGAGTAGCGCAGTGGAAGCGTGGTAATAAATGAGGTTATAAGAGGTTACAATAGTGGTTGTTGTTGAACCTTAAACCGAAGTTAGTTCGAGCAAATTTCGAGGACGAAATTTTCTTAAGGGGGAAGTAAATGTGAAACCTGGATTTTCATTTTTCCTACTTAAGCAGGTGGAAGTTAAATTGTATGTTGAAGTGAAGGCAATTTCTAAGTGTTGAATAGATTTTCCTTGAGTAGTTTTGAGTTAAGCTTTAATTGATGAAATATTGGCTAAGTATAAACCTATATGATGGATGCGTTGGATGCGTGGGATGATGGATGCGTTGGATGCGATGGATGCATTGGAAGGGTGATATGCGTCCATACGGCTGAAGGAAGAAAGTTGAAAGTGATGCATTGGAAGGTTGGGATGACACGAGGGTCGGCGGTGCAAAGGGCATACGAACACAAGGGTGTGTGAGGATGTGAGGCCAGGCATGCGCTGGAGGGTGCCATGCGTCGATGCCAAGCACCTATGCGTCGATGCCTTGCGGTCGAGCGACCTATACGTCGATGCCTTGCGGCCGAGTGTCTTATGCGTCGATGCGGCCGAGCATCTTATACGTCGATTTGTTGGATTTTATGTCCTAAAACTCGTAGTTTGTAATATCATATTCTTGTTCAATAAAGCAGTTCTTGAAAATCTTTAGTAAATTTAAATTCTATATTCATGAATCCAATAAACTAAGGTTCCGAGGCTACTAAGTTTAAGTTTGAACTTTATGTAGTGACATAAATGTGGATCAAGTTCAAATATATATAGCAAAAATGGTCTATAGTATATGAATGAGGTTGGGCGACTTATTCTGGGGACACTATGGATGCGGCCTATTTTGTAGTTAGTACAAACGGTGTGATCCTAAACCGTTTATGTGGAGACATGAAAATGGGGGCATCCTATGTAAAAAGTTTACATAAGACTGAACCATGAAATAGTCACTTTTACGTTTTAAATGCCATTTAATGTATAAAACTGACTATTTCGTTAATTGATGACTTAGGTAACTTAATCTTAATCCTGAGCTAACTATGAACTCCTGTTCACTCGGAATTATCCTTAGATCTGCATAGGTGAGGGCAGCTCATTATCGCTGACCCAATAAGCCTCCCATTTCAGGGGTAAGATCAGGTGGATAGCTGGGAACATAGGGTGCAAGATGGAATTCACTCCTACCCGTTACTGGGATAGTAGATAGTTTGTTCTCTTTAGTACTAAATCTAAGTCTTGAACAAGGAGCCCCACCCTCTCATTGGCCCGAGAGGGGTTTAGTTTATAAGTTGAACTTTAAACCAATTGTTCATTAGAGGATCAGTGGAACTTAAGGAATAAGATGTAGTCTCGGGGGTAAAATGGTTTTTATGACCCAACCGAGATTACGAACAACCTATGAAGGATTAACTTACTAATCATGGTTATATCAAATGGACACAAATATATCTATAGTAAGAGGAGTGCAACTACGGGAATATAGTGGAATGACCCATTATTTAACGAATGTTGATTAGCTCCGTCTAAAGAGTTTAGCCAACTAATCTCGGATCGTTGGAGCATATGATCTGTAGGTCCATTAGGTTCCCCTACTAGCTCATATGGAATAAACTTAGAATAGTATGATAGAATAATTCGAATTGTTCGAATTAGGTGAAGAGAGAGAAACCGATAAGTATATGTGATATAGTGATCGATTTTTTAGTTTAGAAATACAGCTTTAATATTTAAATGTGATTTAAATATTAAGAATATGAATACGTTCATATTCGAAAGCTCGAAAATAATGGAAATGGTCAAAGATGTAAAAAGTCAAAGAGTTGACTTTTGACTTTGAAAAGTCAAACTTTGACCGATCTTATATTCAATTGTGATTTAAATTTCGAGAAAAGGAATGGGGATTCATGCTCGGGAGGTCAAAATTAGTTAACACGGAAAAAATCATAAAAAGTCAAAATGTTGACTTTTTGGTCAAAGTTTGACTTTGACCAAATGACTATTTTGCCCTTTGACTAAAGTTAGTGAGAAAATCCAAACTTTTTTTAGATAATTTCACTAACAAAATAGTGGGCTAGGTGTTGGCTTATAGTGGAGACATTAAGCTCACTTAGATAGTGGATTCTAGGTGTTGGGTTTTTGTAAAGTTTTTTCATACAATTTTGCATGGCCCTTTTCTATAAATATGGGTTTGTGTTTTTGGATTAAAAACTTTTGAAAATTTTGCAAAATTAGTTTTTAAAATTGGGCTGAAAAAAAAACCAAACCCAACCCAATTTCACTATACTATTTCCACATTTTTTTCTCTCTCTGGTTCTTCATCCATCGAGTCCCACAACCCGGTTCTGAGTCCAAAGGATAGTAGGTCAGCTCTAGTGGTTGTCCGGTTCATGTTCGAGTGGAGATAGATGAGTTTCGGGAGCTTCAAAGGTATTATTTCAAAATAACCCTAATTAATTCTTTTAGGGTTGAATGTTATTTTGGGCAATTAGAGTAAAATTGATTCTCATTTTCGCTGCGCATGCCGAATTTTCCATCATGTGGTATCAGAGCGTGTTATAATTTTACTCAATTGCATGTGGTGGGTATCAATTTATTAGATAAAATTAAGATTGGAAACTAAAATGGTTTTTAGGTTTTGGCAATTAAATTAATTTTTTTTTGTAGTATAAATTTGTAATTGCTCACATGTTTATGAGCATTAATGTGTGAAATAGGGTCTGTAAATTTGCAAGAGTCATTAGAGTTGTAATTAGGATGTAACTGCTCGGTTTTGGGAAAGAGGACAACTTCAAAATGAAGGAAAAAAAGCTCACAAACCCGTTTTGGCCACCAGACCCGACAGATTACTCCCAGACCTGACTTGAGAGAAGGCTCCAACCTAGATTGCTCGCACGCTGCCCCGTCCGGATCTGACTAGCGCGACCCGTGCGCCGACCCAGTTCGCGCCTGCTCCGCCTCCGTCGACCCGACCCGCACCCCGCGGCTTCCGTTGACCGCCTCGGCATTAGTTGACCAGCCGGTCCAGACGATCTGGATCGGTCCAGTTGAGCCAGTTTGACCGAATCAACCTAATTTTTGGAGATTTTGGGTCGGTTCGAGAGCGGTTTTTTGTACTTCACTAAATTATTATTGTAATGATTTAGTTGTTAGCTTAATTTAAGAGCCAAAACCAATCCATTTTAGGGTGTTTAATTAATTATGCATGTTGATGTATGTTTTAATTAAATTTTGAATCTTGTTGTGCATATAGTATGCCATATAGATTTAAAATCCCACCATAGGTAAACATGTACATGCATTTGATATATGTTATAATTGTTATAATGTATATAGTATGCATGTTAAGTTTTTTTAATATAAAGTGTTATATTAAAGCGCTATAATCAAGTATGAATGTATGTCATAGATGTATGATTCTAGGATTATAATGGTTGTAATTTTATTTTATAATTGTTATAAAATAACCTAGACTTTAAAATCTATACTAAGGTAAAAGTCGCATGCTCACCTAGGATTAAATTGGTACAATTTCAATCGGCTTTTCTAAAGAGTTAGAATAGGTCGATTACTTGTCAAACAAAGAGTTATTTACTTACCCGGGGAGATCTTGTCTAAGATTGGGGGTTCTTAAGATGACGGTATACGAAACACTTCCTACTTGGAGATCAAACTGGCATCTAAGTCAAATAACCCTAGTTTTAATGAGCATGCGTGAGCACCTCTCATAGGTTAAAATCTAGTATAAGAGTTATACATGGATTTATCACCTAGACTTAGGATATGTTTAATTTAGCCAAAATATATCTCTAAGTTTTTTTTATATACCCTAAACCGTTATAAAACACTTCAGCTAGAGAGAAGTAGCGTACTTTTAGCTCTAGCGTCCCTAAGAGTTCACAACGTGAGGATGCAGGGCTTTGGGCCGTGCTTAGGAGCGGACTTTCTTCGGAGAGTGTTTGCATGGATCAATATCAAGGTGAATAGGGGAAGTAGTTCATAGTAAGTGGGTGAGGGGTATGTAACAACATATCCCAC
>NC_052360.1:61497443-61567370 GCF_009727055.1 Benincasa hispida | reverse complement strand
GTAGTTATCATATATACTTGTCAGTTTCTCTCTCTTCACCTAATTCGAACAATTCGAATTATTTCTATCATACTATTCTAAGTTTTATTCCATATAGCTAGTAGGGGAACCTAATAACCTATAGATTATGGGCTCCAACGATCCGAGATTAGCTGGCTAAACTCTTTAGACGGAGCTAATCAACATTCGTTAACTAACGGGTCATTCCACTATAGTCCCGTAGTTGCACTCCCCTCACCTATATATATATTTGTGTCCATTTGATATAACCATGATTAGTAAGTTAATCCTTCACAGGTTGTTCGTAATCTCGGTTGGGTCATAAAAAATCGTTTTACCCTCAAGACTACATCTTATTTCTTTAGTTCCACTTGAATCCTCTAATGAACAATTAGTTTAAGGTCCAAACCTATAAAACCGAAACCCCTCTTGGGCCAATGAGAGGGTGGGCCCCTTGTTCAAGACTTGGGATTCAGTACTAAAGGGAACAACCTATCTACTATCCCAATAACGAGTAGGAGTGAATTCCATCTTGCACTCTATGTTCCCAGCTATCCACCTGATCTTACCCCTGAAATGGGAGGCTTATTTGGGTCAGTGATAATGAGCTGCTTCACCTATGCAGATCTAAGGATAATTCCGAAGTGAACAGGAGTTCATAGTTAGCTCAGGATTAAGATTAAGTTACCTAGGTCATTGATTAATGAAATAGTCAGTTTTATACATTAAACGGCCTTTAGAACGTAAAAGTGACTATTTCATGGTTCAGTCTCATGTAAACTCTTTACATAGGATGCCCTCATTTTCATGTCTCCACTAAAACGGCTTACGATCACATCGTTTGTACTAACTACAAAATGGGTCGCATCTATGTGCCCTAGAATAAGGCGCCCAACTCATTCATATACTATATACCATTTTGGCTATATTATTTGAACTTGATCCACATTTATGTCACTACATAAAGTTTTAAACTTTAAACTTAATAGCCTCGGAACCTTAGTTTATTGGATTCATGAACAATAGAATTTAAATTTATAAAGATTTTCAATAATTTGCTTTATTGAAACAAGAATATGATATTACAAACTACGAGTTTTAGGACATAAAAATCAAATAAACTACCACTTGGACTAAAACTCCTAGTAGGATCAAAACGGATTGAATGTAACTGTGAGAAATTAACATTACAATATGAATACAAGTACATAAAATATGAAACACAATAAACTAGGGCATTCACGCCCACATAATCTTCCCACTTTTATCCTAGTTAAGAAACACCGTATAACCTAAACTCTTATTAGGTGGACCCTCAAAAACTTTAGCCGTGAGGGTTTTTGTAAAAAGGAATCAGCAATGTTTTGCTCAGAAGGTATCTGGGTCACTACAACGTCACCACAAAGTGTACGAATTTTCTCAGATAAGGTGGTACTTGCGTTCGAATGTGCTTTTCCCCGTTTATGGCTTCGAGGTTCTTTTTGAATTTATAACTGTACCGTTGTTGTCACAATACAAGGTGATGGGTAGATGCATATTTAGAACAACTTCCAAATCTGTCAAGAATTTCCTCAGCCAACTGCTTCTTTTGCTGCTTCGCAAGCAGCTACGTATTCAGCTTCCATTGTGGAGTCAGCTATACAGGTCTGTTTTTACGCTTCTCCACACTACTGCTCCTCCGTTAAGAGAGAACACTGATCTAGATGTAGAATTTCTAGCATCTTTATCAGTTTGAAAATCAGAACCAGTGTATCCAAGAAGGATCAGATCCTTAGCACTATACACGAGCATATAGTCCCTAGTTCTCCTCAGATACTTTAAGATGTTCTAACGCATTCCAAATGATCACATCCAGGATTAGACTGGTATCTACTGACGATCCCTACTGAGTAGCATATGTCAGGTCTAATACATAACATTGCATACATCAGGCTTTCCAACTGCGGAGGCATAGGGAATATTTCTCATATCCTCAACTTCTTGAGGTTCTTAGGACATTGTCCTTTTGACAGATGAATTCCATGTCTGAAAGGCAACAGACCCTTTTTGGAATTTTGCATTTTATATCTAAGACAACATTTTGTCTACTTAAGATGCTTGAGACATGGCTAGTATCCTATTCTTTGCGATTTCGAAACAATTTGGATCCCAAGAATATACTGCGCATTTCCTAAATATTTCATTTAGAATTGAGTATCTAACCATTGCTTGACGTCAGTAAGATATTCCTACATCATTCCTAATGAGTAGAATATCATCGACATATAAAACTAAGAACGCTATAGTAGAATTGACGATCTTCTTGTAAACACAAGGCTCGTCAAACATTCTGTTCAAAGCCATAAGACTTGATCGCAGTATCAAATCTTATATTCCAAGATCTAGAAGCTTGTTTCAACCCATAAATGGATTTTTGAAGCTTACAAACCTTTTGTTCTTGACCCTGTGCAATAAAACCCTCTTAATTGAGCCATATGATACTCTCTTCAAGGTCGTCATTTTAAAAAGGCTGTCTTGACATCCATCTACCAAATTTCATAGTCATAAAAGGTGGCAATGGAAGAAGAGTATTCTAATCGACTTAAGCATGGCAACAAGAGAAAAGTTTCTTCATAGTCCACTCCCTCTTCTCTAGGTTTATACCCTTTGCCATAAGTCGAGCCTTAAAAGTCTGTACTTTACCGGCTTGGTCTCGTTTTCTCTTTGTAGATCCACTTACAACCAATTGGTTTATTATCATTTGGTTGATTCTACAAGTTTTCCGATAGAATTGAAGTACATAGACTTCATTTTGAGGTCCATGGCTTTTAATCCACTGATCACGGTCCACAATCTTTCATCGCCTTATTTATAGGTCGATGGATCCTCGTGTGTCGTCATTAGGTATGATGACTTGTGTTTCTGTTAAACCCAAGTAACGATCAGGCTGATAACAACCCCCCCACTACGTCGAGGCATTCTAAAACTCTTGAGAAGGATGTGACTGACCTAATGTACTAGTTTTATCTACTACTTTAGTAGATAAACTAGCTTTATCTGTAGCGTCTTTTGGAAAATTTCATTCAATACTAGTTTACTGCAAGGTGATGATTTCTTATGTGGTCTTCCTCTTAAGAATGCCGGCATTTGTCGATATAAATACCTTATTCTCTTGAGGATGATAAAACAACCACCTCTTGTTTTCCTTTGGATAACCTACAAATAGGCATATTTTTGAACGATGTTTCCAATTTATATATAGTGGTCGATTTTTAGTTTAGAGATACAACTTTAATATTTAAATGTGATTTAAATATCAAGAATATGAATACGTTCATATTTGGAAGCTCGGAAATAATGGAAATGGTCAAAGATGTAAAAAGTCAAAGAGTTGACTTTTGACTTTGAAAAGTCAAACTTTGACTGACCTTTTCAATTGTGATTTGAATTTCGAGAAAATGAATGCTGATTCATGCTCGGAAGGTCAAAATTAGTCAACACGAAAAAAATCATACTTTTTGGTCAAAGTTTGACTTTGACCAAATGACTATTTTGCCCTTTGACTAAAGTTAGTGGGAAAATCCAAACTTTTGTTGGGTAATTCCACTAACAAAATAGTGAGCTAGGTGTTGGCTTATAGTGGAGACATTAAGCCCACTTAGATAGTGGATTCTAGGTGTTGGGTTTTTGTGAAGTTTTTTCATGCAATTTTGCATGACCCTTTTTTATAAATATGGGCTTGTGTTTTTGGATTAAAAACTTTTGAAAATTTTGCAAAATTAGTTTTTAAAATTGGGCTGAAAAAAAAAAAACCAAACCCAACCAATTTCACTATACTATTTCCACATGTTTTTTCTTTCTCTCGGGTTCTTCATCCATCAGGTCCCACAACCCGGTTCTGAGTCTAGAGGATAGTAGGTCACCTCTAGTGGTTGTCCGGTTCGTGTTCGAGTGGAGATAGACGAGTTTCGAGAGCTTCAAAGGTATTATTTCAAAATAATCCTAATTAATTCTTTTAGGGTTGCATGTTTATTTTGGACAATTAGAGTAAAATTGATTCTCATTTCCGCTGCGCATGCCAAATTTTCCATCACGATGCTGTCGAGCGACCTATGCGTCGATGACGAGCGAGCTATGCGTTGATGCTAAGCAACCGTCCTATACGTCGAGGCCTTGCGACCATGCTATTGATTAGAAGTTGACGATGGCATGCACGATGGATACGTTGGACATAGGCCATGTGATGGGCTAGGAAGCATGGTGTTTGACTCTTGCGATGGTGAAGGCTTGCGATGACTGAGTAAGTGGGTTGCGATGGTGCTGTGTTGAAAACCAATGGGAACCAAGGGTTGCTATGTATTGATGACCCACTATGCGTTGATGATTACACTATGCATTGATTATAGACTATGCGTTGATGGCCTACTATGTATTGATGGCATACTATGCGTTGAACATTCAAGGGTTTGTGGATGCATATGAAGGATGAGCTCATATGGAGGACGTCATAAAACATGTGGCTTCTTGGGAAGAAACCTTAAGTCTTAAGCAAATGAGGTGGTTACACAAGAGGACATGCAAAATTAAGCCCCATGCGTTGGCTATGTAGGAGAAGGACACTTAGAGTTGCATTGATCAAAAGTTGCGTTAATAGTGTGAGGAAGAAACACTTGGACATGCGGCCAAGTAGAAGATGTCGATCTTGGAGAGTTTTTGGATGCCTATAAATAGGGCCAAGGACTTCTTTTCAGATCAAAAAAATTCAAAAGACATTGAGAAGAGTGGGAAAGCTGAGAAAACATTGCGTCGATAGCAAATCCATGCGTTGATCGTAAAGCTTTAAGGGGGACGTAGTAGACAGTGAAGTCTAGAAAACAACTTCAACTTGGGACGAGAAGTTTTCCTAGAATACTCGTGCGTTTGAAGTGATTCAAAATCCATATGAAAGCTACGTGAGTCTAGTTTTCAGGGTAGGGCTTCCGAAGAAGAAGATCTAAGGAATCGGGCTGAAAAATGAGGACAATACAGAGGGGTTGAGCTGTCGGATAAGATGAGCTATTCTTGATATTTTGATGATTTCGACCAAATCACGAGGAATTCTGAGCTAAGATTTTATGGTAAGCTTTCTAAGACATTTTAGAACAAGTTTTTAGAAGGAAGTATCTTAAAATAAGTTCTTAAACTATGAGTAATCTAAGCTAATAATTGAATCTGGAATTTAGGGTTCAAAAGGGAACCAAGGAAACCTAAGGAACTTCGGAAAGGAAAGTTCCTAACCAATCAAGGTGAGTGATTATTGTGTTGTTGTATTGTTGATGTAATTTATATATATAGGTAAATACATATAGAGGATAATGTTAAATTAGCATGATCAGGGATATAAGTTTATCTTGTTACTATGCTTGTTAAGATATTGCTTGTATGTTTGTGATGGAAACTAGAATTGTACCCGGGATATATAGTTAGCATGCTTAAAAAGGTACTTGGCAGGAAAATATAGTTGGCTTCGGTCGGCAGGAAATGATAGTCGGTGACGACCAGCGGGGAATATAGTCAAGTTACCTAAGCATAGCTAGAAAATAGTCGATGTGCACATTGGTGGGATAATAGGGTACAGGGAAAGTTTCCACAGGAAATTGTTGTTATCTTAGTATACGTGTGAAAGTACAGGGGATGTTTTTATTATTTGATAACCAGTGGTCAAGCTGGGGTTGGTTTTTAAACAGAGGTTGAGCTGGGGATAGTCCAGCGGTTTGGCTGGAAAATAATATTGAACTTGTGGTAATGTTCTTGTTGACTATGCATTGCTTTCCAAAAGTATATTTCTGTTGACAAAGTTATTTATTTATCTAAAGGTACCACTCACTGGGCTTTATAGCTCATGTTTTCCATGTTTTATGTTTTACCCGCCCCAGTTAGCGGAAAGGAGAGGAGTTCTAGAATGCTGTTAAGGTCAAGGTCTGCCACATGCCATAGTTATACTTCCGGAGGGTTTTATAGTTATTGTTGTAAACTTTTAGCTAAGTCTTGGAGTTGAATAAACGTTACATTGTTGTAATATAAAATGGGCCTACTAAATCAGTTGGTTGTTGAATTTTTTCATTGGTATCAGAGTTATTTCCGCAAGAGTTATTAGGCAGTAAATGTCAACAAAAGGGTTGATTACTGCTGCAGTCATGCGCTTTCTCAGGCTCAGAGGGTAGTCTGAGATGGGGTTTGACACCTGTTGTTGGGGTTGATACCTTAATTCTCGTAGGGTCCTGTAGTTTGTAAACACGTGTATGAACAAACATTCGTGATGTAATAATATGAGATATTTTCTTCACTATTGTCTATAAAATATGAGATATTTTAGTTGCATTAACCACAAACCAATAAATTAAGATCCCTAGTTATCGTTGTAACTTAAGCACGTATGTGGAGACATACAAGTGGATCATGCCTTAAGTGATAACCTAAATGGTCTGTAGTATATGGATAAAAGAGGGAAACCTTATCCTTGTGACACTATGAATATGACCCACTTTGTAGATGTATAAGTGTTGTAAAGTGTTACAGATGGTCTGATTCTGATCATTCATGTGGAGACATGCAAGTGGGGGTATCTTATACAAAGGAGTTTCTATAAGATCGACCACGAAAACTTAGTCTCGTTATATAATTCCGTTCATGACAGAGACTTTCATTTCACTAGGATGACCATAGGTAAAATTACCTTAATCCTGATTGATTTGGGAATTCCTACCTATGAGGGCGGTCCTTTGATTTGCATGGGTGCGAGTGGTCAGGTCGTTGACTCAAATCTACCACTTTGGAGATTTGTCTGATTGGGGAGCTGGGAACTCAGCTACACAAGACGAAATTCACTCCTTCCCTGAAACAGGGGTAAGTAGATAGATTGTTCCTTTAAGGGCTGATTTCGAGGCTTGAACCATGTGGCGCCACACCTTCTCATGGCCCGATCCACCATCTGTTAACTGCCAGACACTCCATTAAAGACCGATAACTGAACTCTTCTTACCACAGATATTTTATGTGTCCATCTTAACTAATCAGTAGTGTGACAACCCTTCATAGATCGCTCGTAAGTAGAGCTGGGCCAATAACCATTATGCCCCTGTAGTTACATCTATCTCCTTAAGTACCACTGATCCCTCTAATGAACATAAGTCATAGTCCTACTATAACTGAGTCTTCTCTTTTAAAGAGAAAATACAAAGACTCTTCCAAAACTTCGACTTCAAGAACATCACCCGCTCTATTTCTTCAAGTCAAACACACACATTCAATTGAGAGAGAATTAGAGGATCAAGTATTAGAGATCAAACCACATCGCATCAAATCAACATCAACATCGATATCAGCTCAAGTTTAACTCCACAAAATGAGTTTCTCCTGAAGCTTCATGCGAACACTAATTCTTCAATAAGATTATCAAGCCCAAAGGCCAATCATCCAAGAAGATCAACAAGCTCAAAGGCCGATCATCCAAGAAAATCATCAAGTCCAAAGGTCGATCATCCAAAAAGATCAACAAGCCCAAAGGTCGATCATCTAAAAAAGATTAACAAGCCCAAAGGCCGATCATCCAAGAAGATCAACAAGCCCAAAAATCGATCATCTAAAAAGGTCAATAAGCCGGTCAACAAGCCCAAAAGCCAATCATCTAAAAAGATCAACCAGTTTAAATATTAAAGTTTATTTTGAACACTACAAATAATTATTGTGTTAGAGATTGTACTTGCTATACTGAGATTGATACAAATACAAAAGCTCAAATTCATGAAACAAATTTCTCAAGAAATCTCGTGCGAACAAATTGGCACGCTCGGTGGGACCTCTCTATCTCTCATTCTTTTCTCATCATCCAAGTTAACAAATCAACAAATGGCACCAAATAAAGTTTCATCCAAAGCTACTACTGCAAGCGACTCTTATATGGGACCGACCTGTTGTTGAGGTTGATGCCCTAAATCTTGTAGGGTCCTATAGTTTGTAAACACGTGTATAAACAAACATTTGTGATGTAATAATATGAGATATTTTATTCACTATTGTCTATAAAATATGAGATATTTTAGTTGCATTAACCATAAACCAATAAATTAAGATCTCTGGTTATCGTTGTAACCTAAACATGTATGTGGAGACATACAAGTGGATCATGCCTTAATTGATATATCTGTAATATGACCTTAATCCTGAGTGAATTGGGAACTCCTGCCTATGAGGGCGGTCCTTTGATTTGCATGGGTACGAGTGGCCAGATCACCGACTCAAACTTACCACTTTGGGGATTCGTCTGATTGGGGAGCTGGGAATTCAGTTACACAAGACGAAATTCACTCTTTCCCCAAAACAAGGGTAAGTAAATAGATTGCTCCCTTAAGGGTTGATTCCAGCGCTTGAACAATGTGCCGCCACACCTTCTCATGGCTCGAGAAATGTTCACTCATAGTAGGACTATGATGTATTGTTCATTGGAGGAATCAGTGGTACTTAATTGCTCATTATCAGAAAATCACATATTCACAAACCTCATGTGGGGCTAATAGCTTTCATTTCCCATCTCATGGAAAACCTTTTTCGCTCCGCTTAGCCCTATCCCTTTGTAGGGGTATTTTAGTGATAGGTTCTATAGGAACTGGAGGATCGTATTTGGTCAAATACCTAGTGACAAACTCATATTTTCCTTTTATTATAGTATTTCTGAACAAGTTCATGGATAATAAGCCTAAGGGTTTTCTTATTGATGATAGTGGCAATATTGATGTTCTCCAGCCTCTTATCCTTTCATTATTCTCTCTCAAGTTTTTGTTCCTTTCTGACTGATCTTTCTATCAATCTTTTTCCTTTGTCTGATTTCAGTTATGATACCGAGCTTGAGCAATTTGGACTAGTCTCTACTGATCCCAATCAACCTTCTATCTCAATTGTTGAATCTGAAGTTGTTCATGACCCAGATCCTTTTGTTTGACGCTCCACTCGGGTAAGGGCACTTCCCACTCATCTTTGAGATTTTCATTATTTTTCTACTATCGTTTCTTTGGTTGAGCCTACCTTTTTGCATGAGGCAAGTACTAACCCTTCTTGGCAACAAGTAATGAATAAGAACTCTAGGTTTTTAAAAAAATGCACACATGAGGCTATGTTGATCTGCCTCCTAGTAAAAGGCCCATTGGTTACAAGTGGGTCTACAAGATCAAGATGAAGGAAATCGAATACGGGGATTTCCATGAGCAACGAAAAGATCATTCCAAATTATAATCACGTATGAACATTACAATTACAGTAAAAAAACATAAACAAATGGTTATGCATTCATTACAGAAATTACAGCATGAAACTACAAATGATCAAGAAGAAATCTACACACATTTGTAGACTCATCACTAAAGCTCCTTGATCACGAACGCTCGAACACAGCAACCTCGAACACTCGTCCAACACGACCGCTACATAGCACAAACACCACTCACTTGAACTCAACGATCGCCTCAATCACGATCACCCCAACAACACGAAAGGCCTCCACAGAACCTCGATGACGTCGAGTTGAGTATGACACCACCAAGAAGGCTACCTTGGTATTCTCAGTGTGAGAATCCAAAGGGTGGGCTTTATGTGGACTTGGTTTGAGGCAGAAGACAGAGGATACAACAATCGTGTAAACGATTGAGCAAGTGGGAGAATACAAAACCTATCGTATAGGTCGATGCCTAATCGTTTAGCAAAAACTAAGCAATTTTTTAGCTCATTGTTTAGCTGCGTGTCTGTCGCCTACAAACACTACACGATCGTTTATCTTAGTCAAGCTGTCGCTTAGTAAATTCGATTTACTTGACAACGTGGGAGAGAAAATCACAAGCTTACAAAAACTTACTAAAATTAGGAAAACAAATTTTCTTTTATCTCACGGTTACCATGAAAACTACCAATAACCTCCCACTCAATTGGTTATTAGAGAAAAAGATTTAATTATCTAATAATTAATATTATTATAAATATAAATGATAACCAATCTATCATATTTCTATATTTATAACCTATAGTTTTAAATTTCATCTCTTGGAAACATATATACGATAGTTCTTTTTCTATTCCATGGCACTTGATGTAAATCTCATTTACATAATCCTCCACTAGATGTATCTCATACATCATACCAATCATATCATATATAATCAAATTACCTCTTGTTAATTTGAACATTTCAAATCAACACCAAGAACTGATCCTTAACTGAATCATTGAGCTACCAAGGGGACCTTATGGACCTGTAGCTCGAAGCTCAATGGTACGTGAATAACTGACTAAACTCTTTAGTTACGGATCCACCATCCGTTAACTGCTAGGCACTCCACTAAAGACCGACAGCTGAACTCTCCTTACCACAGATATATTATGTGTCCATCTTAACCAATTAGTAGTGCGACAACCCTTCACAGATCGCTTGTAAGTACAGCTCGGCTAATAACCGTTATGCCCTTGTAGTTACATCTAACTCCTTAAGTACCACTGATCCCTCTAATGAACATAAGTCATAGTCCTACTACGACCGAGTCCTCTCTTCCAAAGAGAAGTTGTGACCACTATGTTTAAGCCCTGAAATCAGCCCTTAAGGAAGCAATCTCTCTACTTATCGCTTCGGGAAAGAAGTGAATTTCATCTTATGGATTGAGTTCCCAGCTCCTAGATCAGATAAGTCCCCAAAAAGGTAGGCATGTTGAGTTGGCAATCTGGCCACTCTCACTCATACTAATCAAAGGACTGCCCTCAAAGGCAAGAGTTCTTAATACACTCAGGATTGAGGTCGTGTCACCTATGGTTGTTTAGGTGAGATGTAAGTCTCTAGCATCAACGACGTTATATATAGAGTCTAGTTATCTCGTGGTCCGGTCTTATACAAACTCTTTATATAGGACACCCCCGCTCGCACGTCTCCATATGAATGGTCAGGATCTACCATCTGTAGTAGTTTACAACACTTGCAAACCTCTACAAAGCGGACCTTCTTCGTAGTGTCACCAGGATCAGGTATCCCACCTTAATCCTTATACTACAGACCTATTTAGGTTATCACTTAAGGCACGATCCACTTGTATATCACATATACATGCTTAAGTTCACATAAGATAAACAAGGAGCTTTGTTTATAAAGATATGAGTAAATGTCAGAATGAAATAACATTTATTTTATTCATAAAACAATGGGTATCTTTACAACAACGAGACTCCGGGAGAATTAAGATACCAATCTACATGACACGACACTCTTTATGCATCAGACGTCTCTTGGTATTATTCTCCTTCTCTTGTATGTTAATGACATGATTATTACTGGGGATGACCCTCCGGCTATCTCTGATCTACAACGTTATCTTAGAGAACACTTTGAGATGAAATATTTGGGTTCACTTAGTTATTTTCTGTTGGGGTTGATGCCCTAAATCTCGTGGGTCATGTAGTTTGTAATTGTAATGGACAAACATTTTATTTATTTAATAAAATATGAGATATTTTATTTATCATTTAGTAGCATTAACCAACAAAACCAATAAACTAACATCCAAGATTATCTTCTGTGGCTTAAACATGTATGTAGAGAGATACAGGTGGATCATGTTTAAGTGATAACCTAAATGGTCTGTAGTAGATGGATAAGACTGGGTACCTTACCCTAGTGACACTACGACTACGATCCACTTTGTAGATGTTACAATTGTTGTAAAATGTTACAAATAGTCTGATCCTGATCATTCATGTAGAGACATGTGAGCGAGGGTGATCTATACAAAGGGATTTGTATAAGATCATACCATAAAATGACTAGTTTCATTATATAACACCGTTAATAATAGAGACCTACATTTCACCAAGATGACTGTAGGTGACATGACCTGAATCCTGAGTGAGTTATGAACTCCTGCCTATGAAGGCGACCCTTTGATTTGTATGGGTGAGAGTGGCCAGATTGTCGACTCAATAAATCTACCATTTTGGGGATTCATCAGATTGAGGATTTGGGAATACAACTACACAAGATAAAATTCACTAATTCCCTAATGTCAGGGTAAGTAGATAAATTCATCTTTAACGGCTGATTCCAGGCATTGAACAATATGGCGCCACACCCTTTCTTGCCTTAAGAGTGGTTTGATCATAGTTGGACGATGACTTATTGTTCATTAGAGAGATCAATGGTACTTAAGGAGATGTAACTACTGGGGCAAAACGGTAATTGTGGTCCAGTTGTACTTACAAGCAATTTGTGAAGGTTCGTCTCACTATTGACTGATTATATCCAATAGACACAAAAATATAATTGTAGTACAAATAGTGCAGCTCTCGATCGTTAGTAGAGTGACCGACAGTTAATGGATGCTGAATAATTTAATTAAAGGTGTTTAATTAACTGTTCAAGCACCATTGGGGCTTCAATCTACAGGTGCATAAGATCCCCTCTGTAGCTCAACAAGGATTATTGATAATCAATTTTGGATTAATTTGAATTGTTCAAATTAATTGAAGAAATTAATTATATGTGATATAATTAATTTAACTTAATTATATGTAATATAATTAATATAATGTATTTGATACATTATAATATAAATTTTATTTGAGAGGAATTATATATTTGAACACGATTCAAATATTAATTATATAGATGAGATTCATGTAATTAAATTTAATATAAATATGATTTTGATTTATATTAAATACCATTGAGAGAGAAACAAACTGTATGTTATATTGTATTTGATACAATATAAAAACTATAGGTTATGTGTTATATATGATATAATATATAGTTATATNTTATTTAAATTAAAATTAATTTTATTTTAATTTTAGTTTTCAAAATTAAAGGGAGAAAAATAACTTTCCTTCCCTTAATTCTCTCTAAGATTAACGTAGTGAGTGGGGTAGTTCAACGGGAGATCTTCTTCTTCACAGAAAGTTGAGTTTTAGGTTAATCAAGAGATCTCTCTGTAAATTTCCGTGAAACCTCTCTTCCTCTCTTAAAAATTTCTCTCCCCCTTTCTCATAAGAAAACTCAAAGCCCACATACTCTTGAGGATTCTCTGAGATTACGAAGGTTTCATTTGTGGTGGTGTTATGTTCTCAGTTCTTGGTTCGAGGGTTCGAGATTGTTCATGGAGAAGAGGAATTTTGTGAAGGTTGTGAATTCTTCAAGGGTAAGAATTTTTTTTCTAACCCTTCCTTTTCTTTTGGCATGCATGCTGTAAATTAAATGTAATTGCATAATTGTTATTTTGGTTATGTAAAATTCTTGATTGTGTGTAAATCTAAAAATTGGGAACGATCCCGCTTCCACTGTGGAAATTCACCGTTCCTTCACTTTCTTGGTCTTGAGGTGTCAATAAGCTCTACTGGTTATTTGTTGTCTCAAGAAAAATATGTCTATGATCTATTAGCCTGCTCAGGCATAACTGACTTTGCCATAACACAAACACCACTCGATCTTAATGTTCATTTGACTCCGTTTGATAGGGTTCCACTTGAAGATTTCAGTCTCTATTGTTGACTTGTTGGCAACCTTATTTATCTAACAGTAATTTGTCCAAACATTACATATGTCATTCATATTGTTAGTCAATTTATTGCTGCTCCACGAACTATTCATTTTTTACTGTCTTCCGTATTATTCGCTATGTTAAGGGTACTCTAGGGTATAACCTTCAGTTTTCTTCGCAGTTATCCCTGGTATTATCCGGCTACTCTGATGCTGATTGAACTGGTGATCCTATTGGTAGGCACTCTACCACGGGTTACTGTTTCTACCTAAGTGTCTTTCTCATTTCTTGGTGGAGTAAGAAATAGAGTGTTGTCTCTCGTTCTAGTACTAAATCTGAGTATCCCGTTCTGGCCGATGCTACATCAAAGTTATTATGGCTCCACTGGCTTCTTGATTTTATGTGAGTACCTCAACAGTCCGCAACTATCCTTCACTATGACAATTGTAGTGCTATCCACATTGCTCATAATATTGTCTTTCATGAACGTACCAAACATATTGAGAATTGAAGGAACTCTTATTCAAGAGTACCTACGAGTGAAAACGGATCTTTCTAATTCAGTATGACATAATTTCCACATATACATTCAAACGTACTAATATGTATTCATAATGCTAAATTATTGACATGCTCAAAGGATTAATAAATAAGAGATCGAGAGATCATACCAGTTGAAGACTTATTCTTCACAACAAATCTTGCTTTTGCTAAGACGGTAAGCAATCGCTCAGAAAAGCCCAATCGCCTACCTTGAACAGTCTCCACACGAATAGAAGGAAACAAGGATGATACCATCACTCAAAGCCCTCAGTATTCTTGGAGTGAGAATCCAAAGAGTGGGCTTTGTTTGGATTTTGTAGAGGGAAGGTGGAAAGATCGTATCAACAATCAAGCAAGTGAGAGATAGGCTCGTCTATCGTATAGACAAAAATGCTTGATCATTTAGGTGAAGTATACGATCGTATAGGAAAAGGTAAGCGATTGTCTAAATGATTGTGTAGGAAAAGCTAAGCGATAGTCTATACGGTCATTTAGTAAATATCAGACGCTAAATGATTGCTTAAGAAAAGGTAAATGATCGTTTAGTAAATAGCGCACACGGGTGTAATCGTTAAGCGATCGCTCAGCACTATCGTATAGGTAAGCGATCGTTCAAGCACTACCGTATAGGCACAAGTTTTGCTAAGCGATGACACTCTTCAACACAAAGTCCGTGCATCCAATGCTTAACACACTGTGAGCTATTTAAGCGTCTCAAAGTGATTTTTCAACTTACTCATCCGTTATGAAAACAGAAGAGACGCCGTCCTATTATCCCTTTAACCGTCCAATTAATAGACAATGAATATCATCACATCATATTCATAACCTATGAATTAATATCATATATTAATCATATTAATCATAGTATTTTTTCTCTACTAGATATAAATAATATTTATATTCAATTTCCTCCAAATTAATGTATCTCATATATAAAGTTAATTATATCATATATAATTAACTAGTTCAATTATATCATATATAATCGAACTCCCGCTTGTCAATTTCAACATTTGACTAAAAAACTGACTCTCAACTTATATCCAAGCTACCAAGGGGACCTTATGGACCTATGGATCGAAGCTCCAACGGTATGTGAATAGTTGAGTAAACTCTTTAGCCACGATATCCACCATCCATTAACTGCCAGACATTCCACTAAAGACCAACAGTTGAACTCTTCTTACCATAGATATATTTCTATGTCCATTTAATATAACAATCATTAGTACAATGACCCTTCAAAGATGCTCGTAAGTATACTTGACCAATTTATCGTTTTGCCCATGTAGTTACATCTTACTCCTTAAGTACCATTGATCCCTCTAATGAACAATACAATATAGTCCTACTATGTGTGAATACCTCTCGGCCATGAGAAGGTGTGTGGCGCCACATCGTTCAAGCCCCAGGATCAGCCCCTTAAGAGAGCAATCTATCTACTTACTTCTGCTTCGGGGAAGGAGTGAACTCCATCTTGTGAAGCTGAGTTCCTAGCTCCCAAATCAGACGAATTCCCAATGTGGTAGGTTTGAGTCGACGCTCTGGCCACTCGCACCCATGAAAATCAAAGGACCGCCCTCAATGGTAGGAGTTTCTAACTCACTCAGGATTGAGGTCATGTTATCTATGGTCATCCTAATGAAGTGAAGTCTCTGTCATGTACGGAGTTATATGACGAGACGTTAACACTTTGAGATCAGGTCTTATATAAACTCTTTGTATAGGACGCCCCCGCTCACATGTCCCCTACACAAATGATCAGGATCAGACCATCTGTGACAAGCTATAACACTTATAACTATTCCACAAAGCAGACCGCGTCCGTAGTGTTACCAGAATAAAGTTTCCCTCCTATATCCATATACTACAAACCATTTTGGTTGGATCCACTTGTATGTCACTACATACATGCTTAAATTACATAAAGACAACCAGGGTTATTAAGTTTATTGGTTTGTGGTAAAATAAAAGCATGTGCAAAGTCAAGAAGTGAAGTAAATATCATAAATATTATCTATCACAAACATTCGTACAAAATTGTTTACAAACTACAGGACACGAGACTTTATGACACAAACCCCAATAAGAATGATTGCCACTTTGTTCGTCATCATCTCCTGAGTAAAACTCTTCTTTTACGATCTATGTTCACTACTAAGCAACCAACTAATATTTTCACTAGGACTGTCATCTAGACGCTTCTATCAGTTGCTTAACAAACTCATGTTGGTTCCTACTTTGCTTCCTTGAGTTTGAGGGAGAGTGTGAATGTTTATGTTGTTAGAGGGAGATTTTAGGTCCTATTTTTGGTCTGTATTCTTTGTATTTCGATCCTTATATTCTTCTATATAATACATATTTCTGATTAATACATCACAACAAAGCGACTATCTTTACAAATATTTACAATTTTTTTTCCCTTTTTGAGTACAACAAATGTAAAAGTGTTTGAGGATTTCAACTTTTGATTTCAAGAGAAAGAGTATATATATGTCACTTACCATTGATTATGTTCATGTTCACGATATGTATTTTCCTTGTAATAGACATTTACTTATATAGTACAATATGAAATTGTATTTTAAAATAAAGTAAGAAGGTTAAAATATACCCCAATTAAAGACTAAAGAAGGCGCAATAGGTTAAAATACATTAAAATTATAAAATACAATCATTAAAACTCACAGAAAATAGTACTCTTTTAGTAACTAAGATTTGAGTTTAGTATATCTTTGATGCTTGTATTGTGTTCTTTCCAACGACTACCACAACTTCATTATTGAAAAAAAGTTGCATTATTTGAAAATGTTGGCATGCATACTTTGCTCTAGCTAGAGCTCGACGAGTTCGTTCAAGAAACTTATACTGGTGTGGTACCAAGTCAGATACATTTTGATGTTTAAGTTAGTACACAAAGTGTTTAATTAGTTTAGATAAATGCTAAAAATATTGTTTACCCTTGAAGGAATTGACTATTTATAGAGCCCATCATCTTCCGCTTGGGATAAGTGCAAGTGTCAGCTAGACCAACTCAAGATTTAAGATTTTGACTTTCTTTTTCGGGATAGGTGGACTTTGAATGATATTTTGAATATTGAGAATGATATTTTTTTCTAAACTTTTACTTTAGCTTTAAATATTTTCAATTTTAATCTTGAGCATGCATCTACCTCCAATTTTGGAGGAGTTTTAATTATCTTGTTTTAAGTTCAATTTGATTTTAATCTTGTTTTTTGTTTGGTTAGGTTAGTTTGTTATGGTTATTTTGATTTATTTGATTTATCTATTAATTCTAGGGTTGGATTTATTTGGTTTTGGTAGAAAGATATTTTATCCAACTTATTATTTAGATATACACTTAGTATTTAGAATGATTAGAGGAAAAAAAATATTTTTTAAAAAACTCATTTTTATTTAAACTCTTTTGATTAAAAAACTATTTAAAATAAATTTTGAAAGAGTTTTAAAAGTTATTTTGAATGATTGTTAAATATTTCAACTTTTTTTCCTTCAAAATAACTTATTTTCAAAATTAAACATTTGAAAAGATAAACCAAACATACCCCTAATTTTTTGTTTGACTGGTTATGCAATAAAATAGTTGTTTGATTTGGTATATATACCAAATCCAATCTTCAAGGACAAAAATGTATTTTGCTCATATTTTGATTTAGAAAAGCTTATCTATAACCGATGTGGAAAGAAATTGATTTTTGGTTTAAATAGAATTTGATCTTTGTACTTTTGATTTTAGTTCATTTTGGTTTCTGTATTTTCAATTTGGATTTATTTTGGTTCACGTATTTTGAAAATGTTTATTTAGGTCATTGTACTTTCAAACATGATCATTTTGGCTCTTTCATTTTCATTTCTACTTCATTTTTAAGGAATCAAAATTGTTATTTTTTTAAAGTTCAAGAACTAAAATGAATCATAGTTAAAAGTATAAGAACAAAAATGAATATTTTAAAAGTACAAAGGACCAAAATGAACCAAAATTAAAAGTATAGAGACCAAAATGAATATTTTAAAAGTATCGGGATCAAAATGAATATTTTAAAAGTATTGGGACCAAAATGAACCAAAGTAAAAAATGGACTAAAGGAATATTTAAACTTTGATTTTTTTAGATAAAATTACAGACTAATTTATTAACTTTTAAGTGTGTGTATAACGTTTAAGAATATCTAAAAAGTTTATAAACTTTCAATTTCGTGTGTGATTCATACTTAACTTTAAAAGTATTTAATAGTTCTCGAAATATTTCATTTTGTGTCTAATTAAACATTATTTTTTCGATTATTAGATGTGGTAGACACGAATTTGAAAGTTTATGCTCAGTCTGCTAGCCTCTACATTTTTTGTTTTTGAAAATTAAGGTTATAAACCACTACCTTTACCCTCCATATAGCTTTATTGTTCACTTTCTAGACATGTTTTAAAAAAATAAGGTTAAAATTTGTTATTTTAAGGAAAAGTGAAAACTATAGTAAGAAAATTGAAAGAATATGAAAACTATAGTAAGAAAATTGAAAGAATATAATCATAAATTTTAAAAATAAAAAACTAAGACTCAATTTGGTCCATTTAGCTTTTTGTTTTTTTTAATTAAATTAAGTCTATAAACATTACTTCTACCTTCAAATTTCTTTCTTAGTTATCTACTTTTTACCAAAAGTTTAAAAAACTAAACCAAAATTTCAAAACAAAAAAAAGTATCTAAAAACTTATTTTTACTTTTGAAATTTGATTAAGAATTCAACCATTGTACTCGATAAATATACCATGATTACTAAATAAGGATAAACAAAAGCTTAAAAACTCGCGTATTAAAAGATCTATTAGACGAACATCTAAAAGTCAGAGTTTTAGGTCAAACATTTCTTTTCCTGCAATACATTTCCTTGCTGGCTTGATAAAATAATTAACTGATATATATATATTTTTAACTGGTGTTCACTAATTTTGAAAAGAGAAAAAAACTATAAACATATATATCACAAAAAAGTAAAAAATTCAAATCCTATTTTCTTTTCATCTCTGTATATTCTCATCTTTATCTCTAAAAAAATCATACATTCCTAATTTTTGGTGAGCTACGCTTAATGGCCAAGAAATTTTACTGAAAAATTCTTGTAGTGAAATAAGAATTCATTAAAATTTAATTTTTATTTAGTAATCAAGTTAGAAAATATGGGCCATAAAATGGTTTGATTCTGCACCCACGCTTAAAAAAGTTAATAAATAATTTTAAAAATTAAACTTCATATCATTTCTTAATGAAAATTTCAAATTTCAAGCTCTATTACATATGCCCTAAAGAAGATTCGATATGACCAGGATAATGCTGCATATATCATTCAGAGTTCTTCCATTCTTCAAAAGCATTGACGTGTCTGTTGGTGGCTGTTTGAAGTTATCTTGACAATCGTCAATCTCTGTCATAGCACCAGAAGTTGCAATATTGACAGCGTTAAAGTCACCAGCAGCCAAGTCCTCTTGGGCAGTTTCAATGTCACCAACAGCTTCATCAAAGCTCTCAGAACAAGACGAGTATCGTTGCTTAAGTTGAGTATTGGTGGCTGTTGCCGCTAGTGACTTGGCTAGAGCCACACATTTGGCCGCATTTGTATGCGCAAGCTTGAGGGTATATACGGCTAATCTTTTCATATCGGTAGTGCCTGCAGATTTCAACACGCTTGCACAAAATGGTGGGTTCATGGTTTTCGGGCAAATGGTAGAAACGACGTCGTTGGATGCTGCATGTGAAACGACGGTGAACAAAGCTAAGAGGGAAGAGAGAATTAGATTAGAGTTGGCCATTTTTCTAATGAAATATAAAAATGTGATGATTTTTCTATCATATTGATGGATGATGAGTCGTTTAAATACAGATGAAATTTGGAAGAATAATTAATGTAATTAACGTAATTTTTCCGTTTAAAATTACATTTATTGGGAATTTGGAGTTGAATATTTTCTTTTCCTTTTCTTTTAATAGAATAATTAATGTAGTTAATGATTTTCCTTTCTTTGTTCTTTGAGTTCTTCAATTTTTGAATAAGTCTCGATTATTATATTAAAAAAAGTAATTTAGTTGATGAGTTTTGAAGAATACATTGATTTCCTTTGGAAAAACATTTGATTTTCAAATCAAATTTTTAATTTTCTTTTTAAAGTTCGAGATTGATAGTATAAATATTATTTCTTTATTTTTATTTATAGTTCAAGGTGTTTTAAATGTTTACACATCCTAGAAATTCTATACAAGAGGCATCTATTTAACTTTGGATATCATATATACAGTGCATTCTCAAATAACACTTTTCATTTATATTTTTGTTTTTCATAAATCTTCGTCTTTTTTTTTTTAACGTTTTTTAATTTTAGTTTAAAATAAAACAATGTTTTTTTTAGTATAATAAATTGTGCATTCGTGTACTAACAAATGACAATATATGCAATTTTTTTTTTAAAAAATAAAACCATATATGCCATTGACTATATTTATATTCCCATTTGGATATAAAATAAATTTTAGTTAAGTTAAATAATGCTGTGATTTATTTTCAAAATGCAATGTTCCTTTTTTTATACACTTTCCGTGGTTGCCTAAAACTTCTATATTTAGCAACTTTTTCCTCTTGTACAACATTATCGTTTAGTTATTTTTAAAAACTAAACTTATTTTCAAATATAATATCTAAATTAATAAAAATAAATCCAAATTATACTAAATAATGTATAAATTAAAGAGTTATTTTCAAATATAAGAAAATAAACCAAAATATTTACAAATATAGCAAAATTTTACTATCTATCTATGACAAACCACGAAAAACTGTGATAAACTACTATCTGTATCATAATAGATAATGACACAGATAGTAGTCTATCACGGTCTATCATAAATAGATTGTGATATTTTATTATTATTTGTAAATATTTTCAACAATTTTATCATTTAAAATAAATTTTCTACATTAAATGAATAGCCAATATTCTTAAAACATTATATAAATTTAGGAGATTATCCGAAACAAACATAGTTTATCAAATATTTTCTAATGTCTGTAAATTCAAGCATAACTATATATCTAAAAATGTCACCCATATATAATTATGGATAAAAAATTTAGTTATCCAAATTCCAAAAAAAAAAAAAAAAACACACACACACACAAATTAATTTAGTTGTCACAAAACATTCCTAATGGTAGAATTTCGCTACATTGAATGTTTGATTTTCATCCATGCTTAAAAAAAAAATATTGTAATTTTAAAATCAAACTTCATATTATTTCTCAATAACAATTTTCAAGTACAAGTTTAAAGTACAAGTTTTTTATTACACTAGATACCAAACACATGGAATGCACGTAAAAACGTCATAGTTTTAATTTCAAGTTCTAAAGTCGTATTTAAGTATCTAAAGAAAAAACTCGAATGTTAATACATGATATGATATATACAAATACTTTTTTTTTTTCTAAAACTATAATGTAATAAACAAAACAAAAATGAACCCATAAATTAAAATAGTTTTTCTATAACTATCAGCATTCTAAATTTCAAATGTACCAAAGTAGAATATAAGTAATATTTGATGTGAATGGTACATACAAAAAGAACTTAATTTTATTTGTCCCCACAGGCTAATTGTTTTCCTCTACTTTTCTCTTTTTCTCTAGTTTTTTTGTCAAAAAAAAAAGTCTTTAATTATATGTCTTTTTTCTTTCTCAACCATGCATCAATTTCATATGTGGAATATAAAAATCACATGTTGCTTTATTATACATACATCCCTCATGTAAGTGAATGAATGCATCAGTTAAACATGTAATCATCTTTGTTTGAATAGTTGCAACTCATTGTTATCAATTGTGTCTATGGATTTAACATACACATATATTTGAAGAATCATATCCCATCGTGAAGAGTTATATTCTATAAGTATCAAATGAACCTTTTAGACTCAACAATCACTTATACTCAAAGAGTTTTGTCTCATCTAGAAATAGAAATTTATTAAAAAGGTAAGGACAAAATAGGAAACAAAAGATTCTTCTATATTGCCCCATTTATATATATTAGCTATAATGAACGTGCAATGCATGTGGCTAAAGAATTTTAGTAGGGGTATTCAAAAAATCCGATGACCTGAAAAAATCGATCAACCCAACCCAACCCGTGCGGTTTGAGTTGTGTTATCAACTCATTTGGGTTGGGTTGAGTTCAAATAAATGAAAATTTTATGGATTGGGTTGGTTCATGGGTTCACCTAATATAACCCGAACCAACCCAAATTTATTATTAATTTTAAACTATAATTTTTTGTTACTTATAACACAATTATTTATATATATATATTGATTTTAATTTTATTTAATTTTAATATTTTTTTTAATAATTTATTCTTCAACAACTCTTAAAAGTAGTTTCTTTGCACTTTAGAAAGAAAATTTGTACTATATAAATTGAAGTTGAGTAGTTAATCTTAATTCAATATATAAAAATAATTAAATTAGATTTTTACATATTTATGTTTTGGTTCTTTTTAGAACAAAATTTTAAATAAATGAGCCGATTAACTCGAACCAACCCAACCAAATATTTCATAGTTGGGTTGGGTTGGGTTCATTTTTTAATAAGAGTTATTTAGGTTGAAAAAATTTAGAATCCGAGCAATTGGGTTTGATCTAAAAAGTCTTTCAACTCAACACAACCCAACCCATGAACACCTCTCTTTAGAACATGAATTTTGTCAGTAAAATTTCAATAACAAATTATAAAAATTTTATTAAGTTTAAATAATAAATATCTGACATAAAAATTTTATGTGTGTAATTTTGATGGTGACGTAAATTTTAAATTAATATATTTTTTTATGAGAGTAGTATAAACTGTAAATATTTTGCATGAAATTAAAAGGTAATGGAATAACAATATAAATCATCAACTAACTAAAAAATAATATCCTTGATGAATATATATAATATTAATACCTTTGTTTTAGATTTTTTGAATCTATCAAATTTGATTTTGTTGCTCATTGTGATAGTTTTCATGGGTAGTTCTCCTAACACAATGAATAAATATATTAAATTCAAACACATGAAAACGAGTAAAAAATTTGGATCAAATAAAACAAATAAGATATCTAAGATTTTGATAATGTTGAAACTATAGAAATTTAATCAAAGACCTAATTGAAACTAATAAAATAATAATACAATAAAATTTCATGTACTAACAAAAACTACATGCTCAACATTTAAACTTTAAAATAATACAAATATGTAAATCTTTGTTATGGTTGAAAAGAATACACTTTATATAATTTCCTACAAATTGAAAATAAAAAGTGTTACCGCTTTTTGATTGAATTCAATTGCTACATTTTTAATCAAAACAATCGTCATTGTTAATAACACTCCCTCCTGAATCTTATTCTTTACTTTCACATCCATTTTTCTTCCCTTTTCCTCATTCAAAACCCACTTTCATTTCTTATCCATCGACCCAATTCTTGTTTTGTTTTTACTTCTTGTAATTTATTTCACTCGTATCCTTAAAAGAGGAATTTAAAAAAAATAAAGAAAATGAAACTAAATTTCTTACGAGATGAGAATTTAAATTTGAGTATAAACTAAATACTTGTTAGTTTTGGAAATAAATCTAATAATCAATATTGTATCAAAATTTAAATTTTAAGATATTATGTACATCTGATTTTTTCCCCTAAAATATAGTGGTTAATAGATAATAATAAACCAAAATTTAAATTTGATGATAAGAATCATACCTTTTCGTCAAAGAAAATAAGTTTACGGATTATCTAGACTTCACTTTGGCATGATTCAATATTTTCTATATGAATAACAAAAATTTTAATTATCATTCTACGTTTCTTTCTATCATGGTATTCTTAAAATGGAGATGGAGCCAAAGAAAATAGTAAAACTTGTATTTATTCTTTAAAAAATATTTAGTTATTATGTGAAAGATTTTGTATGGATACATCAAAAGGATTCCATGACAGATGAAAATATGTGATTATTATTTATTTAAAAAATATTTAGATGTGAAGTAAAAATTAAATTACTTATGCACAACATAAAATGATACATTTTTTCAATTATTATATTTGTTTGAAAAATATAAAATTGGGAAAGAAAAGTTAAAAATATCAACAAAAACTCTAAAGAGTACAAATAAAATTATTTTTAGTTATAAAGAGGTGTGAATATAATCTATACTTGTTACTTTTTCACTCTCTCCTCTCTCCACTCTTTATATTGTTTTTCTATCTCCTCCACTCATGTGATGCCTCTTCTAGGGTGAGCACAAAGGCAACGAAAATCGACCCAGCCGACAGTCGGTCGTATTTCACACACTTTTTTGTGTTGATTTTCGTGGTCGATTTTCTCCCAAAACTGACACCGACCGACCGATGTATACCCCTAGCTTCTTCGTAGAAGACTAATTTATTGAAAAAAAGAAAAAAAAAGACATAATTAATGGAAATGGTATAATGGATATTTAACGAAACATGAAAGGCAAGGTAAGGAAAAAAAATATTCTCCCCATATAATCTGTTTAATATAGTAGAGATAGAGATTATATAGTTAGACCTAAAAAAGATTCAATATAACCAAGATAACGTTGCATACATCATTGAGAGTCTTGTCATTCTATAAAAGTAATGACTTGTCTGTCAGTGACTGCTTAAAGTTATCTTGACAATTGTCAATCTAAGTCATAGCACCCCAAGTTACAATATTGACAGCGTTAAAGTCACTAACAACCAAGTTATTTTGGGCCGTTTCAATGTCACCAACAGCTTCATATTGTTACTTAAGTTGGGGATGGGTGGATGTCGCTGCTAGTGACTTGGCTAGGGTCAGAAATTTTCCTACATCTGTAATCCATAACATTCTCTCTAATAAAATTAGTCACCTTCTGTCCTGAGTAACTAACACACTATTAATGAACCACATAAAATTTCTCTGCATTCTTTGTCGATTTCGCAACAATAATGTTATATTGATTGGTTTGAATTATCTATTAATTATGGTTCGATTTATTTGATTTTGGTAGAAAGATATTTGTAGTGTTGAGTGTTAACTAAAATATAATTGTAAGAGAAATTTTCCTATCATTTGAAAAGAAAATATAGTTTGATCCTTTTTCTATTAATATGACATTTTTTTTCAGGGAGATTTAAACCACATTCCCTTGGTCTTGAGCACAAATTGATGCCAGTTGAGCTGAGTTTTTGTTGGCTTTATTTATATGACGCTTAATAAATAAGTTGATTCATTAAAATTTAATTTTTAGTTGGAAATCTAGTTAGTGTCCAAAATGAGTTCAACTGAGCAATGATGACATGCTATTCTTTTTTTGAGACAAGAAGTTTGATCCCCATCTTCAAAATTATTGTACTAAAAAAACTAACAGTAATGCTATTTTAAAATAAAAATAAACTTCATATTATTTGTCGATAACAATTTCCAAGTACAAGTTTTATTACACAGACTTTAAAGAAGATTTGATATAACCAAAATAATGCTGCATATATAACCAAAAGGTTCGGTTCGGTCCTTGGTTTTGACCGACGATTTAGTTTTTTTTTTTTTTAGTTTCCTTTTCCATTGCTTATTGGTTGACTTAAAAATGAATACATTATTCATAGAGTTGAAGACTCACTTTTTGTCATCCAAGGTATTTGGTAAACTCAAAGAGTCTAAACATTGATTCAATAAACCAACTTCAAAACAGAGTAAATGTTGTCAACGGCAAGACCCTCAGACGATGAACAAGATAGCAACAAATGGTCAGATCACAACGGTCGAGCAAAGAACTAAACCTGCAAAATAAAAGCTCATTATAGGTTGAGTCGTGGAGCTCGTTCTCTTTAAGACGTTTTGCGGCTCTGCCCAAAGCGTGCAAGCAGGTCAGGAATACTGCCACGTCATCCTCATGATAAAAAAACCCAAAAAGAAAATTCGATCGGAAATGCACCGTTACTGACTGAAAAATTCACTCTTCTGATTGAATGCTCGGAAAACGGAAGCCGAAAAAGAAAGTAAGCAAATGAGAGTAATGGAAGGAAGTATAAGAATTGTGAATTGTGTTTTTGAATTGCTGAAGGTCACGCGTTTTATAAGCCTTCGGAGTTGAACTGCCCAGAGAGAGAGAAACGGGCAGCCTTTGAACGTGCAAAGGCAGGACGAAAAATGAGACCAGAAAATGCGGCAAGAAGACAACGCGACCAACTGGGAATTTTTTCCTCTTTATTTTTCTTTTTATTATTTTTAAAGGAGACAAAAAAATATTTTTATTAAAGAAAAATAATCTCACACACATACATGCTCGCTCGCCTCGCCACACTTGATCGATCAGACAGACGGTGGCAGCGCGCGTGTGGGACGTCCACCGAACCCATATTGGTCTATCTCCCCACTCCCTCTAAAACATGGGTATCCCTTGGGGCCCAAACCCATAGCCCAAGGTTGGAGTACAAAAGGGAGACTTCCTTTTCAAAATTCTCCAATGTGGGGTTCTCCAACCAAAGGTTGATTCGATCTTATTTTCAAAAATAAATTTTCACCCAAGAATCTCCCACTTGAAAATTTAAACATAAGAGCGAAAAGAGTTTTTCATCGAGCAGTTTCAGTCTATACAACGCTGTGCATAAGCAAAGGTGTCTTACGACTTGAACCTTTACATAGTGTAGATGATTCATAATATACTAGTATAACCCTTGGTTTTGAACTCTATCTCTAACATCATATCACACAGAGTGTTATAGGGTGTAGTTAGAAAGCCTGTGCTTTAAGACCTAGCACCTATATCCCGGTTTAGTGAATGCTCTAGAGAATTTTCCAGAAAAAAAAAAATCCACAGGAAGTGGCTCCCACTTTCACATTCACATTGGTGAGTCTATCAAGAGTACTCCTGTAGCTAGGTACCCCACTTGTCATCAAGTATAGATCTCATTAAGATTTGAGTTCAACCTTTCTTATGCTTAAGGATATCATGCTCAGACTCTAAATCATAGGAATGGAACTCTGTGTTTGGTTTAGCATAATTTACTATATATCACTTGTGATCAGTTATTACCCATTGAACTTATTTATTGGGATCTTCAGTCTACAAGTTGGGTTTTCCTCATAGTGATTCATCTTTTTATAGGCATAATCCTTTATGAGATTCTGAAAATCTTCTCTCTGGCCAGTCCTTTCATCAAAGGGTTTGCCAAATTTTTAGCAGTCTGTATATGATCCACTCTAACTACACCAGTAGTGAGAAATTCTCTAATGGTATTGTGCTTATGACGTATTTTTCGTCTCTTTTCGTTATATTAACTATTTTGGACCTTTTTTTTTTTTTATTGTTGTAGTACTATCGCAGTGGATCAATATGGCTGGTACCGAATTTTCCCATGAGGAAATCTCTGATAGCAGACTTCTAAGTCAGCCTGCTTCTTCACTAGTTATCGCTAGTGTAAAACCCAAATTTCAATTTTCCTACTTAAGAAAATAATTTCCTATGTTGAAAAGGAGGAAATTTTAAGTGTTTGAATAGATTTTCCATGAAAAGTATGGAGTTAAGCCTTAACTAGTAGAAATTAGGCTAAGTATGAAGTCAAAAAGGAACCATACATTGGGTGTTAACGGATGAGATAGGATAAGTTGAAAAGAGTTAAGCATTGAAGCCAAGGGAAACCATGCGTAGAGATGGTGAGGTTTGGGAGCAGGTTCGCCGAAGCATTGGCAAAGGCATTGCCAAGAGTTGTTCATACGTTGAGGCTGTGTGAGCAAGAACAAAGAGAGCAAGATAATAAGCGTAAGACGCTGAGGTGGATGATCATATAACTATGTGCGGGCGCTGAGTAATGCACTAGACGATTGTGTAGCTTCAGGCGACACTAAACGATGTGAAGCAATGCGCTACAAGATAGAGTTATATGATAGGCGATGGCACTACACAATCAGTGTAAGTGCTAGATAATAAGCGTAGAAGTTGGACGATAGCGCTATACGATAGCAATAAATGATAGCATTAAGCGATGAACGGGCACTAGACGATAAGCTAAACGCTAGAAGTTACGCGGACGTTGAGCGATAGATTATATGATGGCGTTACACGATGAGCATGAATGCTACACGATGAGCCAAGCGCTAAAAAATAGGCGTGTGCGATAGATGCAGCCGCTGGGCGATGGCATTGCGTAATAAGCAGACGCATTATACGATAGGCAGATGTGTTAGATGATAAGGCATCGGCGCTACACAATGGAGCTAAATGATGGGTACAACAGCTACGTGATGGGCTATGCGTGAATTTGTTGAGAGCGAGAGTTTACTAAACGATTGAGCTACACGATAGGGCGTAAAAACTATACAATGGTCAGGCATGATACAATGTACTACACGACAAGAATTTGAGAGCTATGTGCTGGAAAAGTTAACTGGACATCTAACGATCGAAGTAACTACCTGAAGACCATGCAAATTGAGCTGGGCGAAGGAGAAAGCATGCAAATCAACTAAGTTAAGCTGGAAAAAGAGGAAGGAGACACTTCAAATAGGAGGTGGCGAGGTTGGGCATTGACAGATTGGAAGAAGAACGCATGGACATGCTCAAAGGTGGAGGTGTCAAGTTAAGGCGAAGGGTAAAACGACTATAAATAGGGTAGGATAGTTCAATTCAATTCAAAAAACATTTCTAATGAGAAGTTAGTCCAAACTACTCGTGCAAATCAGGTGATTTTTAGACCAAAAGCTTTTAAATTGAATGTAGTTTTGATATGAGGGCTATTATGAGGAAATTCTAAATCTAAGGCTTCCAAATACAAGGAAAACCAAGAGGTGTTCACCAATGGGAAGACAACCAAGCCAAGTAGAGTAAACTTGAGACTCCGAACTTTCAAGAGAGAATCTTAAGGAAAAACTTTAAGGTTAGCGGTTAAGACATTTTCAAACATTTTTGTAGAAGGAAATGTCTTGAGATAAGTCTCAAAATGATGGGTAATCTAAGCTTGAAGTTGAATCTGAAATAGAGTTCAACAGAAGATCAAGGGAAACTGGGTGAACTAAGAAGGAAAAGCAATCCTAGCGGATCACTGTGAGTGGACTTATTTTAGTCTTTTAGTATATTCTGAATCAATATGCTATTATTTGTGAATGAATGCTTATACCATGAGATAAGCATGAGGTTGGGATAGTCAGGGGGTCAAACAAACCTAGCACCTGAGCCCAAGATGAGATCTCATAGGATGGTCAGGGGATTGAGAAGTCTAGTTTCTGAGCCTCTGGGGAAAACCTTGCATGGGATGGTTTGAGGGTCGACAGGCCTAACTTCTAAGTCCATGGGAGGAAGGACTATCTGCACATAAGTTAATGAATTTTTATAGATGTGAAATGTTACCGTGTGTGTAGGTGGGATTCAAGATGAAGGTTTGTGAGTAACCTCATGTTGTAATGTTATAAGTTGAAATAGACTTATACTTATGATTCCACTCACTGGGCTTCAAAAGCTCATGTTTTATCTTTCATATTTTCCTTGCCTGCAGTAGGAGAGTCCAAGTTGTAGGGAATGGTCAAGGTCTGCCACAAGATAGAATTATTACTGTAATAAAAGTTTGTAGTCGGGATGGGGCTATAGTTGTAAAATATAGTTTAAAAACTTGTAAATTGGTTTCCTAGACAAAGTATGTGATTTCATTTATTTCCTTAAGTTTTCCGTTGCAATATTAAATGTTTTTAAAAAAGGAAACTAGTAATGAATGGACAACAAGTGTCTTTAAAGAGTGGTATCTGTTGTCATCACGCCTCGTCCTAGATAAGAGACGAAATCTGGTAGAAGGTGTGACAATTAGTGCTATCATTTCTGACTCAATCGTAGATTAGGCTAAAATAGTCTATTTCTTGGACTTCCAAGAGACAGCTTCGCTTGCTATATTAAAGATATAGCCACTTGTAGCCTTTGAATCATCCGAAAGAGAGTTTCAGTCAACATGGCTGAACCCTTCCAGGACAGCGGGAAGCTTCTGATAATGTAATCCTCGGTTTTAGGTTTTCTTTAAGTACTTCCATTGCGGGAATTCGATTCCCTTCAATTGGTATCAGAGCCAAATCATTTCTTTGAATTTCGTTTTGTAACTTAAATTTCAAAGAAGTGGTGGATGTTTTTCATTACATTGTGAATGATTTGCACTTTGAATGTTTCAAAATTGGCATTAGATTTACTGCTTTAAAGCGTTTAAAGTTGTATGGGTCTGGTATTTTGGGCATTTAAATTACTATTATCGATTCTGTAAGTCCATGTTGATCGTGATGCAAGAGTTGCTGAGGAGATTAGTACAAATTGGAGCAATTTCAGCCATGGATCAAAGCCAAATTTTTCTTTTGTGTTAGAGTGTATTGGGCAACATAATTATGCTGCCCTTTACGTTGTTACACAGAATGGTCAGTATTTTATGCTGCCTTGAGGGTAACCTTATGATGCGGCAATTTTTAGACCAATATAATTACATCCCCAACAGCGTAACGTTACACTACGATACATTGGAGACTAGCATAACTACGCTGCCAGCGAGCGTCGTTACGCTCCAACGGTTCCTTGCTTGCGTCCTAGCAGTTGAAGGTCGTGGGTTCAAGGCTGAAACGGTTTTTTGAAGCAGTTTTTGTTTTATTTGAATTATCTTGTAATTTAATTGTTTTTAATTAATTAAATTAATAAAATAGTTATATTAATTTAATTAATTTCTTAGGAATGCAAATTTTTAGTCCAATGTTACTATTTATTAATTTTACACATGTGATGTATAATTTAATTCAATATATTGCATATTGTATGTCATATAGCTTAAAATTCTACTATAGGATAAACATAATATCATGCATCACTTTATTTCTTTAATTTCATCTAGATGCATGACATGATATTACTTAGAAATCATAATTCTTATTTTTTTTAATGTCATCTAGATGCATGATTATAGGTTTTTAATTATTTCATTAACTTTATAAGTGTTATAAGTGTGATGAATTAAACTCAAAATCAATAATCAAGAATTGTATGAAAACATAGGCTAAAATGAATTGTAAATGGTTTAAAATTGATTTAACCTAGGCCTATGTTAATATATTTATAGTGTGATTAGAAATAGGTCAATCTTTTATTTTCTTTTTAATAGGATTAAAATGAAAATAATAAAATATTTAATTCATAAAATAATTATCTATAAGGGACTTTTGTCTAAGGAAAGTTCTGCCTAAGGAAGGTTTTGTCTAAGGTTAGGGTATTTAAGCTGACGAAAATGGAATACCCCTACTTGGGAACCCACTTGGAAGGTGAATTAAACAAATATTTTATAAGCATGTAATACATGATTAGGTTTATTAAAGTGTTTAATAAATAAGAATCATATATTGTTAAACTATCCAATATAAGTGTTATATTGGGCCAATTTAACAATATACTTAGATAAAGTTATTAGCCAGATTTACCTAAGTAATAAATCCTAGGTTTTAAAATACTTAATGGGAGAAAAAAAAGATGTAAATGATATGTCATTTTTCCACTCACGTTCTCCCTTAAAATTCACACCGTGAGACTCATGTTTGGCTTTGATGCGCCTTGGGAGCGTCTCCCTTCGGGTGGTATTTTCATAGGTCAATATCAATGTGAATGGAGAAATTATTTATAGTATGTGGGGGAAAAATGTGTGTCAACATGTCCTATGGTCTCTTTCATTGGTTTGCACAATGAGATCTCCTTGCATGGCCTCGAGGTACCCTAGGAGTATCCCTCTTCGGATGGTTTGTGCATTAGGTCAATATTAGGGTGAACTCTAGAAATGGATAGGATCACTTTAGATTTTTTTCCCAGTTTGTTTTTCCCTTCAGTTGGCTCATTAGGGCAAAACTATAGGGTCTAAATAGAGGGTCACACTTACAGGAAATTGTTAAGCAAGCTAATGATTTCCGGACCAAATTAATAGTGATTAATTATTATAGGAATAAGAGTTACTAGTGTAATGATTGGTTGAAAGTGTCAGTTTAGTGAAGGGGTGACTACCTATCCTTTAGTGGCTTTTATCTTAACTCACTGAAGCATTATTGCAATTAGATGTAAAATGGGGTTCATTAAAATTTTGCTAAACTTGATTGGATTTATAAGAGCTATGCTAAAATCTAATGTAGATCAATTTTATTTCAGCAATATGTCAGGTATAGTTCTTTCAATATTAGCCTCCATAAATTCAACCAAAGCTAATTATACAACATGAAAAAATTTTCTTCAAACTATTTTCGTGGTTGACGATCTAAATTTCGTCTTGATTAAGGAATGTCCTCCAGTCCCAACCCTTGATGCAACACGAAATATTCTTGATGCATATGAAAGGTGGACAAAGACCAATACTGAGGCCCAAGTTTACAATTTTGCGAGCGTACCTGACGTCTTAGATAAAATATATGAGAGCATGGTCACCGTACTTCAGATCATGCAATCATTGGAAGAATTGTTTGAGTGAAAGTCCTCACAATTCAAGTAGGATGGGGTTAATTTTGAAAAAAAAATAATATCAACTTCCTAAATGAACTCTAGTCCATATTGAATATCAAAGGACTAATAAGGAAGGCAAATGTTGCCAATTCTAGTTAAGTTTATCAAAGCAGTTGGACCTCTAATATAAAACTTGGAGTTCATGGTAAGAAGTTTAAAGTTGATCCCACTACTCTCCATAAAAGGAAGAAATCCAATAATAATAAATCTAATTTGCTTATCTTGGAAATTTGTTTAGTGGAGAATGATGATTATGCCTGAATAATTGATTTAGGGGCCACTAACCACGTCTATTCTTCTTCTCAGGGAATTAATTTCTGGAGCAATTGGAAAATTGAGAGATGACTTTATGAGTTGGTATTGGAGCGGTCATTTTAGTTGTTGTCATAGGTAGACCCCAGTTAATGTTGAACAAAAAAATAATATATGTTATGAGATAATGTATATGTTGTTCCTAATATTAAGAGGAATTTAATTTTTATTTCTTGATTGATTGAACAAAAGTATTCTCTTTCCTTCTTTAAAAATAAAGTGTTTATTTTTAAGAATGGAATGGAGATAGACTTTGTTTCAATGGAAAGTAACTTGTATGTACTAAGGTCGTTTAGCTACAAAGGGTATTCTAAATACTAAAATGTTTAGAACGACAATAATTACAAAGAGACAAATAATTTCTCCTAAAGAAAATGCACCTTTGGTATCTAAGATTAGGTCACATTAATCTCAATAGGATTGAGAGATTAGTTAAAAGTGAACTTCTTAATGGTCTAGAAGAAAACTCTTTATTTGTATGTGAGTCATGAAGGCAAACTGACAAAACAACCTTTTATTGGAAAATTTTACAGAGTCAAAGAGACCTCGAAGCTTATACATTTAGATATTTGCAGTCTGATGAATGTAAAAGTAAGAGGAAGGTATGAATATTTCATCTCTTTCATTGATGATTTTTCAAGATATGAGTATCTTTTTCTAATGCAACATAAGTCTAAAGCCCTTGAAATGTTCAAGGAGTATAAGACTGAGGTTGAAAACTTGTTAGGTAAAAAGATAAAAACACTACGATCTAATTGTGGTGGAGAGTATATGGGCCTAAGTTCCAGGACTACATGATAGAACATAGAATAATGTCTCAACTCTCAACCCCTGGTACACCTAAAAAAAATAGTGTATCGAAAAGGAGAAATAGAACCTTGTTGGACATGGTTCAGTCTATGATAAGTTATGCTTAACTTCCTGACTCGTTTTGGAGGTATGTAATGGAGACTACAGTTCATATTTTGAACAACGTTCCATCAAAAGTGTTTTTGGAATACCTTTTGAGTTTTGGAGAGGTCGTAAAGGTAGTTTACGCCACTTCAGATTTGGGGATGTCCACCACATGTGCTAATGATGTTGGGTTTTATGTCCTAAAACTTGTGGTTTGTAAACAATAATCTCATTCTGTAAGTCGATAAAGTTGTTATTGAATATATGAATTGCTTATTTCGTTTTAGAAATAAATCCAATAAACTAAAAGATCCATGACTATTACACGAGTACCTGAACTTTATGTGGAGACATAAGAATGGATCAGATTCGAATAAATTGTCAAAATGATCTATATTATACGAATAAGATTGGGTGCCTTATTCTGGTAACACTATCGGATGTGCCCCACTATGTAATTGTTACAAGGAGTTGTAAAGTGCTACAAACGAAGTGGTCCTGATTCATTCATGTGGTGACATGAGGAGTGGGGGCGTCTTGTGCAATGAGTTTGCATAAGATCGAACCAAGAAATAAGTCACTCTTACTTTATAACGTTGTTTACTATTTAAGACTGACTATTTCATAACGATGACCTAGGTAACTTGACCTTAATCTTGAGCTAATTATGAACTCATGTTTATTTGGGATTATCCTTATATTTGCATAGGTGAGGGTTGGCTCAATAGCGCCGGCTCAATAAGTCTCCCATTTTAGGGGTAAGATCGGGTAGATAGCTGGGGACATAGGGTGCAAGACGGAATTCACTCCTACCCGGTTTTAGAGATAGTAGAGAGGTTGTTCCTTTAAATGCTGACTCCAGGTCTTGAACAGGGGCTCCACCCACTCATTGGCTCGAGAGGGGCTCGGTTAAATTATTGGATCACAAACCAATTGTTCATTAGAGGATTATTGGGACTTAAGGAACAAGAGGTAATCTTGGGGGTAAAATTTGTTTTGACCCAGCCGTTATTACAAACAACCTGTGAAGGGTTAACTTACTAAATATGGTTATATCGAGTGGACACTATATCTACAGTGAGGGGAATGCAACTACTAAGTTTTAGTGGAGTGACCCGATAGTTAACGAATGAGGGGTTAATTCGGTGTAAAGAGTTTAACCAATTAATCTCGGATTTTCGGAGTCCATGATCTGTAGGTCTAATAGGTCCCCCTAGTTGCTCACAAATGGATTAGCCTTAGAATAATATGATAAGTTGATTTGAAACATTCAAACTGAAATTAAGAGAATTAGTAATTATATGTGATATAATTACACGTTTAATTTTGGAATTAAATGTAATTAGAGAATTGATTGATATATAAATATGATTTAAATATTAATTTCATGAATAGGGATTCATGGTAATGGAATTGGTGACAAATTAATTTAATATTTGATATTAAATTAATAAAATTAATAAAATTGTTTAATTAATTATTAATTATTAATTTCATTAGAAACTTTTATTATTGAATTATTTTTTTTGTAAAATTAATAAAATTTCAATTTTAATTAAAGAGTTAAAATTGGAAAAAGTTTTGATTTTGAAAATAAATTTCGAAATAAAAAATAGAAAATTAAAAAATAGAAAAATCCAAATGTGGGATTTTACCGCTTTCAAGCAAGAAGATTAGACACACAATTCCACCACCAAATTCAAGGAGTAGTTGGAATCACTTTAAGTGATCAGTTTGCTTGAGAGTCATGTAATAAAACCATTCTTGATTGAGTGGAAAAGCTTATGCAATTGCTGAATTACTGAGCTTTTGAAGGTTGAAGAAGTTGTTCTTCAACAAGCTGAAAAACCAGAAAACCTCTCCTCCAATTCCCTAAGTTCAAGCTTGTTTTGAGTCCCAAAACTCAATCTAAGGCTCTTAAAGAATAATAGAGAAGCTCTAGTAGTGGTCCACAATAAGAATTCGAGAAGATTGCAGCTGAATTTCAAGTTTGAAGAGGATCTTCAAAGGTATGTGTTGAAACCCTTTTATTACCCTGAACATGCTTATTTTGATGTCAAAATTAAGGAATTAGAATGCTTAATGCTCCTGTTTTCTTTGACTGCATGTTTCTGTAAACCAACAAATGACAAATCCCAAGAAGTTGAACCCTCGTTCTGTTGGGGATGATGCCCTAAACTCTCATGTTCTGTAGTTTGTAAACAAAGTTTTGAACAAACGCTTGTGATGTATAATATACGATATTTTCTTCACTTTTGTCTATGAACATTGGATGTTTTATTTGCTTTGCCAAAAGCTAATAAACTAAGATCCCTGGTTGTCGTTTGTAACTTAAGCATGTATGTGGAGACATACAGGTGAATCATGTCTTAAGTCATGACCAAAATGGTCTGTAGTATATGGATATAGGAGGGAAACCTTATCATGGTAACGCTACGGATACGGCTCGATTTGTAGAATTGTTAAAAGTGTTGTGACTTGCTACAGATGGTCTGATCTTGATCATTCATGTGAGGACATGCGAGCGGGAACGTCCTATACAAAGAAGTTTGTATAAGATCGAACCACGAAGTGTTATAGTCTCGTTATATAACACCGTTCATGACAGAGACTTCACTTCACTAGGATGACCATAGG
Source organism: Benincasa hispida (assembly GCF_009727055.1). Taxonomy (NCBI): domain Eukaryota; kingdom Viridiplantae; phylum Streptophyta; class Magnoliopsida; order Cucurbitales; family Cucurbitaceae; genus Benincasa; species Benincasa hispida. Next base: position 61,530,879 of record NC_052360.1, on the reverse strand, counting down.
TAACATGACCTCAATCCTGAGTGAGTTGGGAACTCCTGCCTTTGAGTGCGGTCCTTTGATTTGCATGGGTGCTAGTGGCCAGATTGCCGACTCAAACCTACCACTTTCGGGATTTATTTGATTTGGGAGTTGGGAACTCAGCTACACAAGATGGAATTCACTCATTCCCCGAAGCAGGGGTAAATAGATAGATTGCTCCTTTAAGGGTTGATTCCGGGGCTTGAACGATGTGGCACCACACACCTTCTCATGGTCTGAGAGGTGTTCTCACATAGTAGAACTATGTTGTATTGTTCATTAGAGGGATCAGTGGTACTTAAGGAGTTAGATGTAACTACAGGGGCAAAACGGTAAATTGGCCAAGCTGTACTTACGAACATCTGTGAAGGATTATTGTCCTGTTGATTGGTTATATCCGATGGACACAGAAATATATCTATGGTGAGAAGAGTTCAACTGTCGGTCTTTAGTAAAATGCCTTGTAGATAACGGATAGTGGATCTCGTGGTTAAAGAGTTTAGTCAGCTATTCATGTATCGTTGGAGCTTCGAGCCATAGGTTCATAAGGTCCCCTTTGTAACTTAATGGATTCAAGTTGAGAATAAGTTTTTAGGTCAGTTTGAAGTGTTCAAATTGACAAGAGGGAGTTCGATTATATATGATATGATTGAATTGGTTAATTATATATGATATGATTGACATTAAGTATGAGATACATTTTTTGGAGGAAAATGGATATAAATATGATTTATATCTAGTGGAGGAGAAAATACTATGGTTTATATGTTGCATTTGATGTGATATTAAACCATAGGTTAATGAATATAATATGATTATATTTATATTTATTTTGGACAATTATAGGGTAATTGTGTTGGTATTTTCTCCGTAACCGGGTGATAGTGGGAGGTAGCTTGCAGTTTTCATAACTGAAAAATAAAATGAAAATCGTTTTCATTTTGCAAAAAGATCGGTCATTCTCCCACGTTAAGTGTATATTGTTTATCGCATAGTAAACCGAGAGCCTACACGATAGCTCAACATTTTTACACGATCATATACACGTGCGCAACTTACTAAACGATCGCTTAGGATTTGCTAAACGATAGTTTAGATCTTTCTTAAACGATTGTCTATACGATCACGGCCTACTTACTAAACGATCGTGTACCTCTTTCTAAACGATCAAGCATCGTCTATATGATAGACATCAACCTTTTCCCACTTGCTTGTTCGTGGTATACGATCTTCAATTCCTCCTTCCCTCTACCAAATCCAACAGAGCCCACACCTCCTGGATTCTCACATCGAGAATATCAAGGGTTCTAAGTAGTGGTGTCCTCTCCGTTGCTGTGTTCATGTGGAGGCTGTTTGTGAGTAGATGACCGTGATTTGGTGAACGGCTGGAGTGGACGTTCTCAGCGAGAGTGGGAAGAGCAGTTCGTTTGGAGAGAGTGAGTTTTTTGTGAAGAAGGGTTCTTCAGCTGGTACGTTTCTTGTTCTCTTTGTTATTTAAGTTTCAAAGCATGCCGATAATTTATTGAATATTGCATATCTATTCTGTTAGATTGTAAATGTGGTAATTTTGTCACAATGAGTTTGGAATGTTCTCGCTTTCGCTCAGAGGTACTCTTTGATACGAGTTCCTTCAATTGGTATTAGTGCCAGGTTCTGATATTTCAAATTCATTGACACAAATAATAACATTTACTTTCTCGGTGGGTAAAAGCATGCCTGCTCTCTGTTTAAGTGTTAAATAGTTTGTGGATGTGGGATTAAGGGGATTTTATAGGATGAAGCCTTTGATTGTTTAAATTCTTTTACATTTGAAGTTAATTGTAAGGGCCCCTGCGTTTTTGGGCATATTAACTGCTATCGAGTCTGTAATTTCAAAGTTGTTTGAGTTTGTGAGTCGTTCGTGACGAAGCTTCAAGGCAAGGGTTGTTTTTCTTCGAGTATGAAGATGACCAAGCATTGGTCGGGTATTGTAAACGATGGGGTAGACGATCATTGAGTATCAGATACTCGGGAGTAGGTTGACGCACGCGTACTAGACGATCGTATAGCTCAGCAAGCTCCATCTCTTAGTTCCTGACTACACGATCACGAATTAAATCGTTTAATTAATTGCTTGTTAAGTGATCATCTAGACGATTGGGCTTCACAACTACGTTGTCGTCTAAAAGATCGTTTAAAACTCGTGTGTTTTGTCTTGTGTGCTAAATGATTGGGTACCTCATGCTTCATCACATAGTTATTGGTACTCGATCGTAGCTAAACGATTGTATACCTGACCACGTTTACTAAACGACGGGAGCTTCGCCTAGGCAGTTCAAGACTCAGTTCGCCTGTGAACTGGTTTGCTCGATGGATAATGTAATAGATAGAATTTTTTATTTTCGATTTTGAGGTAGTTCATCCCGGTCCATTAATCTTTGCAAATGTACATAGGATGTATGTTTATTTTATATGTCATATGGTATGGCATATAGAAGAAATCCCACCTTAGGTTATGCATTGGTCATGCATCATCTCTTTATTATAAATGTTATAATTTAGAGAAGCATGATTTAAATTACGTAAGAGCATGCTCATACATCATATAATATAAGAGTTATATTTATGCATACATAAAGCATTGACATGCATCATCTTTATATTATAAGTCTTATAGTATAAGGGTGTATGGAGCATGTTTGCTTGGTTCGTTACATGTATAGTAGTGAACATACATTGCATGAAGCATGACACATAGGTTAAATTTATAAGTATTATAAATACCTACTTGTGTGGCAATGTGGTTTTAGTTCTTTCTTTTAAAAAGGTTATAAAGAAATTAGAACTAAAATCTATAAGAAAGACATGCATGCCAACTTAGGTTTGAATCATAGTTTTAAAAATGTTTTATAACTTGGTGGAGATAGACCTAAGATCATGGTTGTAATATGATTAGTAACCTTAGGCTTTAATATTTTAATCAGTTTAATAGGATTAAATTGACTAATAAAAGGTTAAAGTATAGTAAATCTATCTATAAGGAACCTTTTGTCTAAGGCGGGTTCTGTCTAAGGTGGGGTATTTAAGGTGACGGAAACAGAACACCTCTACTTGGGAACCTACTTAGAAAGGTGAATTAGATAGTTTTGATGCATGTAAGCAAATTTGAGGACAGTCCATTAAAGAGTTTAATGTGACTAATTGAACTTGTTTAATTTCAAAGACAAGAGTTGTTTTTGAGCATATTAAACTGACTTAGATTAAAATCAGTAGCAGGATTGTCTAGATTAATGAATTCCTAGTAGAACATTTAGTGGGAGGTACTTGGGGCATTTGATGCTTTATTTAAACCTCTCGTATTTGTCCCTTAATTTTCCATACCATGAGATCTATCCTCGGCCTCGTGGCACCCTGGGAGTGTCCCCCTAAAGGATGGTGTTTGGGTAGGTCAATATAAAGGTGGATGGAGAGAATGTTTATAGTAAGTGGGAGCAAGACGTGCGACAACATATCCCACAGTCTCTCTCGTTAGGTTGAATAAAGTTTCTGTGCATCACCTTAAGAAACCCTGGGAGTGTCCTCCTATAGGATGGCATTTTTATACGTTTCTTTATTTGATCTCTTGTATAGGATAAGGTTACTTAGTCTCTTGTCCTAATATACTTTTTCCCTACGGTAGGCGCATTAGGGCGAGGCTTTGGAGCCGAAAACGAGGGGATACACTTACGCGAAATTGTTAAGGGCTAACAGTCCTGGACCGAACGAATGGTGACTATTGGGTATAGTTCCAAGAGTTGGTTCTGCGTAATGGTTGATAGTATCTCACCCAAGTGAAAGGGCATCTGATCACCCCACCGGTGATGTTTGTCCTGCCTCGCTGGAACATCATTGCGAAATAGAAGTTTTTATCACTTAGGGTACTTGGAAACTATTTTGCTAAAACTAAAATTGGTGTTAAAATGTGGTTTAAGTATAGAATTATAAAAGTTTATTCATTTTTTAGCAACGGTTCTAAAATGGCTACAGCCACAATTGCTTTGCTTAGCGCTGACAAACTAACTGGCGAGAATTACACTAGATGGAAACATATGATCACGACTATACTAGTCATTGAGGATCTCATGTTCACCCTTACGGAGGAGCATCCTCCTATTCCATTTTCTAATGTCGCTCGAAATGTTCGGGAGGTTTATGAGCGCTGGACACAGGCGAATGAGAAGGCCCGAGCATATATCTTGGCTAGTCTTAACGACGTGTTGGCCAAGAAGCATGGGCCCATTGTCTCAACGCGTGAGATCATGGAGTCTCTGCGGGGGATGTTCGGACAACCGTCTGGACAGCTCAAGCATGAGGCTTTGGAATACATCTTCAACTCCAAAATGGAGAAAGGTGTTGGGATTAGTGTCCTAATTCTCCCGAGTCTCGTTGTTTGTAATGATACACATTGTTTGATGAATAAAATAAATGTTATTTCATTCTGACATTTACTCATATCCAATAAACAAAGCTCCATGGTTATCTTATGTTAACTTAAGCATGTATATGTGGTATACATGTGGATCATGCCTTAAGTGATAACCTAAATAGGTATGTAGTATAAGAATTAAGGTTGGATACTTGATCCTGGTGACACTACGGATACGGTCTGCTTTGTAGAGTTTGCAAGGGTTGTAAACTACTACAGATGGTAGATCCTGACCATTCATGTAGAGACATGCGAGTAGAGGTGTCCTATACAAAGAGTTTGTATAAGACCGGACCACGAGATGACGTTGATACTAGAGACTTACATCTTACCTAAATGACCATAGGTGACGTGACCTTAATCCTAAGTGTTTTCGGAACTTCTGCCTTTGAGGGTGGTCCTTTGATTAGGTGAGAATGGTCAGATTGCCAACTCAAAATGCCTACCTTTTTCGGGACTTGTCTGATCTAGGGGTTGGGGACACAATACACAAGATGGAATTCACATCTTTCCCGAAGCAGGGATAAGTAGAGAGATTGCTCCCTTAAGGGTTGATTCTGGGGCTTGAACATAGTGGCCATAGCTTCTTTTTGGAAGAGAGGACTCAGTCAATGACTTATGTTCATTAGACGGATCAGTGGTACCTAAGGAGTTAAATGTAACTATAGAGGCATAACGATTATTGGCTGAGTTGTACTTACGAGCGATCTGTGAAGGATTGTCGCACTATTGATTGGTTAAGATGGACACATAATATATCTGTGGTAAGGAGAGTTCAACTGTCGGTCTTTAGTAGAGTGCTTGGTAGTTAACGGATGGTGGATCCCGTGACTAAAGAGTTTAGTCAGTTATTCACGTACTGTTGGAGCTTCGAGCTATAGGTCCATAACGTCCCCTTGGTAGCTCAATGGATTCAGTTGAGGATCAGTTCTTGGTGTTGATTTGAAATGTTCAAATTGACAAAAGGTAATTCGATTATATATGATATGATCTGTATGATGTATGAGATATATCTAGTGGAGGATTAATATAAATAAGATTTACATTAAGTACCATGGAATAGAAAAAAGCTATGGTTTATATGTTTCGTGAGATGAAATATTAAAACTACAGGTTATAAATATAGTATGATAAGTTTGTTATCATTTGTATTTATAATAATATTAATTATTGGATAATTAAATCTTTTTCTCTAATAACCAATTGAGTACGAGGTTATTGGTGGTTTCATGGTAACCGTAAGATAAAAAGAAAATTGTTTTCCTAATTTTACTAATATTAAAAATTGTTTTTTGAGATTTTTTCTCTCTCGGAATCTCACGGAAGTTTTCAAGTAAATAGGATTTACTAAGCGACAACTTGAAGCTAGCTAAACGATCGTGTAGTGTTTGTAGGTGACACGCATGCAACTAAGCAATGAGTTAAACGATTGCTTAGCTTTTGCTAGACGATCGCTTAGCTTTTACTAAACGATTGACCATCGACCTATTCGATAGGTTCAGCCTTCTCCCACTTGCTCAATCATTTACACAATTGTTGTTTCCTTCATCTTCTGCCTTAAACCAAGTCCACACAGAGCCCACCCTCTAGATTTTCACACCGAGAATACCAAGTAGCCTTCTTGGTGGTGTCATACTTAACTTGACACTGTCGAGGTTCTTTGGAGGTTGTTTCTGCTATTGGGGTATTCATGACTGAGGCGATCGCTGAGTTTGAGTGCGTAGTATTTGTGCAGTGTAGCGGTCGTGTTGGACAAGCATTCGAGGTTGCTGTGTTCAAGCGTTCGTGATCAAGGACCTTGGCGATGAGTCTACAAATGTGTGTCGCATTTCTCCTTGATTATTTGTATTATCATGCTGTAATTTATGTGATGATTGCATAACCGTATGTTTGTGTTTATGACTGTAATTTGTAAAGTTCATATATGATTGTAATTTGGAATAATCTTTCCACGTTTCATGGAAATTCTCGTATTTGATTTTCTTTAGAAGGAACCTCTGTTCGTGAACACGTGCTTAATATGATGGTCCACTTTAATGTGGCGGAGATGAATGGGTCTAGGATCGATGAGGGCAGTCAGGTTAGCATAATCTTGCATTCATTACCGAAAAGCTTCCTTCACTTTGTTAGCAATATGATTCTTAACAAAGTAGACTATACCCTTACAACTCTTCTCAATGAGTTGTAGACATATCAATTCTTACTGAAAAGTAAGGAGAAGAGGGGAGGTGAGGCAAATGTTGCCTCATCTTCAAAGACATTCCATCGAGGTTCGACCTTAGGGATGAAGTCTACATCTTCTCTTTCTAACACTGGAAAGTGGAAGAAGAAGAAGGATGGTAAGGGGAAGGGGAAGACGCCTACTAACCTACCACCTATCGCCCAGCGAAATAGGCATTCGACGCTGGTTGACAAGGGAAAGTGTTTTCACTACAACCAAGACAGACATTTGAAGAGGAATTACCCTTGCTAGTTGAAAAAGAAGAAGGCCAATGCAAACAAAGGTAAATATGATTTACTGGTGTTAGAAACTTGTTTAGTGGAGACTGATGATTTTGCCTGGATTATTGATTCGGGTGTCACTAATCATGTTTGTTCTTCTTTTCAGGAGATTAGATCCTGGTGGCAGCTGGTGGCTGGTGAGATGACGATGTGAGTAGGCGCGGGCACATTGTCTCAACTATGGCAGTGGGAGGGATCCAGTTTACTTTACATAAAAAATTTCTTATTTTAAAAGATGTATTTGTAGTTCCTGAGTTGAAAATGAACTTAATTTCGGTAAAGTGCTTATTACAGTGTAAATATACTCTTGAATTTAATGTGAATAAAGTGTTTATTCATAAAGATGGAGTTGAGATCTGTACAACAAAACTAGAAAATAACTTGTATGTGCTAAGATCGTTAGCATTAAGTTCCCTCCATAACATAGAGATGTTTAAAACTATTGTAACTCAAAATAAACGTCAACGTGTTTCTCCAAAAGAAAATACCGAACTTTGACACATTCGATTAGGATACATCAATCTCAACAGGACTGAGAGGTTAAGAATGGCCTTTTAAGTGAGTTAGAAGAAAATTCTTTACCGATGTGTGAATTTTGCCTTGAGGGTAAGATGACTAAAAGACCTTTTATTGGAAAAGTTTATCGAGCTAAAGAGCCTCTAGAGTTAGTACATTCTGACCTCTATGGTTCTATGAATATGTGAGCCAGGGGAGGTTATGAGTATTTTATCAGTTTACTAATGATTACTCTAGGTACGGGTATGTTTATTTGATGCAACGAAAGTCTGAATCCTTTGAAAAGTTCAGAGAGTTCAAGGCTGAAGTCGAAAATGCATAGACGGATTAAGACACTTCAATCGGATCGAGGTGGAATGTTTTTGGATTCGGGGTTTTAGTACTATTTGATAGAACATGGAATCGTTTCCCAACTCTTAGCACCGAGTACACCTCAGTAGAATGGTGTAGCAGAGAGAAGAAACAGAACCTTGTTGGACATGGTTCGTTCGATGATGAGTTACACTTCCTTACTAGACTCATTTTGGGGTTTTACAGTGGAGACTGCAGTATATATACTCAATTGTGTTCCTTCCAAGAGTGTTGCAAGAACACCACTAGAGTTATGGAACGGATGTAAAGCTAATTTACATCACTTTCGCATATGGGGTTGCCCAGCACATGTGCTTGTGGCTAACCCAAAGAAATTGGAACCACGGTCGAGGTTGTGCCTCTTTGTAGGCTACCCTAAAGGTACACGGGGAGGGGGGGGGAGGGTTACTTTTATAATCCGTCGAAAAACAGAGTGTTCGTTTCCACGAACGCTACCTTCTTAGAGGAGGATCATATTAGGGAGCACAGTTCACGTAGTATGGTCGTGTTACGTGAGCTTTCCAACGAAACTACTGAAACTTCAATAAGAGTTATTGATGATCATTCATTTGGTCGGTCGGTTCCACCACAAGAGTTGAGGAAACCTCAACGCAGTGGGAGGGTTACAAACCCGCCCATTCCCTATGGTAGCCGGTGATGATGTTGAGGATCCATTGTCTTATTAGAAGGAAATAAAGGATTTTGGCCGGGATAAATTGGTCAATGTCATGGATCTCGATATAGAGTTGATTTACATTAACTCAGTGTGGGATCTTGTAGATCAGCTTGATGGGGTAAGACCTATAGGTTGCAAATAGATCTACAAGAGGAAATGAGGTGCCGATAGGAATGTGCAAACCTTCAAGGCTTGACTTGTTGCAAAGGGTTATACCCAGGTGGAAGGAGTCGACTATGAGGAGACTTTCTCATTTATTGCCATGTTGAAGTTGATCCGCATCCTCCTGTCCATTTTAGCTTATTATGATTATGAGATTTTGCAAATGGACGTCAAGATGGCCTTTCTGAATGGCAATCTTAAGGAGACCATTTATATGGTGCAGCCCGAGGGATTCATTGCCCAAGGTCAAGAGCAAAAAGTTTGTAAACTGAATCGGTCCATTTATAAGCTGAAATAGGCATCTCGATCTTGGAATATTCAATTTGATACTGTGATCAAATTGTACGGTTTTGACCAAAACGTTGATGAGCCTTGTGTCTACAAGAAGATCTTCAACGGTTCAATAGTTTTCCTAGTGTTGTATGTAGATGATATCCTACTCATTGGGAATGATGTAGGTCTACTGACTGTAGTTAAGAACTGGCTAGCGACCCAATTCCAAATGAAAGATTTGGGAGAGACTCAGTTTGTTCTGGGTATACAGATCTTTCGGGATCGTAAGAACAAAGTGCTAGTGCTGTCTCAGGCATCGTACATTGACAAGATGTTGCCCAAGTACTCGATGCAGAACTCCAAAAGGGGCCTACTGTCGTTCAGGCATGGAGTTACTTTGTCTAAGGAAATATGTCCTAAGATGCCTCAAGAGCTTGAGGAGATGAGACGTGTCCCATATGCATCTGCCATTGGCAGTTTGATGTATGCGATGCTCTGTACTAGACCAGACATCTACTATACTGTGGGAATAGTCAGTAGATATCGGTCTAACCCAGGCAAGGTCACTGGACCGTAGTTAAGAAAATCGTCAAGTATCTTTGGAGAATAAGGGACTACATGCTTGTGTATGAAACTAGGGATTTGATCTTTACTGGATACCTGGATTCTGACTTTCAGACTGATAAGAACTCTCGAAAGTCCACTTCAGGGTCAGTTTCTACTTTTAACGGAGGGGCAGTAGTGTTGCTAGGCACCAAGCATGGGTGCATTTCCGACTCCACGATGAAGACCGAGTACGTAGTGGCTTGTGAAGCTGCTAAAGAGGCTGTTTGGCTGAGGAAGTTCCTGATAGATCTGGAAGTTGTTCCAGACATGTCTAGGCCCATCATTCTCTATTGTGACAATAGTGGTGCTGTGGCAAACTCCAAGGAGCATAGAGTGGAAGTATCATCTCATTCGCGAGATAGTGCATTGAGGGGACGTGATAGTCACGAAGATCGCTTCAGAGCCCAACGTTACTGACCCATTTACGAAGGCTCTCACGACTAAGATGGTAGAAAGAATGGCCAAGACTAAGGCATAGACGACCACTAGGAGTACGCAGCTTGAAGGCTCAACAAACGGGACTAGCATATAATCAAGGGGGTGTGGAATGAAGTATGAGAGAAGAGGTTAATGGAGGGGTTGGTTAGCAGCAAACCACCCCATTTAATTGCCAAGGGTATGCAGAGCATATGGGCTAAGGACTACCCGGTGATGGCATGGCTATGTAATGAGCCTAAAAACTCAGTGATATAATCGTTGTGTGATAGTCAAGGCATCAAGGTCGTGTTGAGGTTAAGAAGGCGACTAAGTCAAGTGATGTGAACATCTTAGGTCCTAGGTGATGAGCGTTGGGTGATGGCCACAATGCAATGCTAAGGCGACTAAATATGTTGGCAAAGGGGACTATTCGACCATGCAAGGACCATGCCATGAGAAGGCATAAGCACTAGCTTAATCATCGGTTAGAGTACTAAGTGGTAGGATCAGAGGCCCTAAACACAGATTTAAGTGGCCTCTTGTGAGGTTGAATTGGTAGGCGAGTGGGATGCCTCTTGAGCACCTTCGAGTAACCGTGTGTAGGCAGCAAGGTAAATTTGTGAGATGAAGATGCAATAAACTTGTACAGGCATTGAACTTGTGAGGTTGAATCAGATTTTTTAAGTTAGGCCGAAAGAAGGCTGAGAATATTAACCCAGGGTTTATGTTAATTCCATAGGACAAACGCCCATAGGGGAGGTTACAAACCACGAGGAATTAGCCTAAAAGATATTGAATGACTAGTTTTATTAAATAATTTGCTTTGAATTTGTGAATGAAGTTTTACTAGCATTAAAGTATTTCAATGCATATTGATCACATAATGATGTTGTTTTCCAAAAGGCTAAGAGGTTTAATGCAATTTTATGAGATTATTATGCATTTCACAGCATGTTTTGCTTAGCCTTTGAAAACACAATTGATGTCATATGCATTGATTTTCGAGGAAGATTATGAAACCTGTTTTAATAAGCATTCCTTACATGAGCATTTATTAAATGACTTTACTATTTAAATTTTTTTGTGGAATGCTTTGATAAGAATTATGAGTTATGTGAAAATTTTTATAATAATGATGTTATTAAGGAAACCCGATACCGAAGGACCAGAAGAAGGTATCTGGGTCCCTTGATACCTAAGATATGACGATATTCAGGGTATATGAGTAACCACGTGCATATAGGTATATCGATGTTGGTTATGTTGAGATTACTCCAGACCAACTAAAGATTTTCGACATTGGGTGATTGAGCAAAATGGCTCTCCTCAACAAAGGATTGATGGGTGGAGGAGGTTTTCTTAAGATGAGAACATGTTTTTTCCAAGATTCATCATTGAACGAACCATGTCTTACAGGGTTCTATTTCTCCTCTCTGATACACCATTCTGCTGAGGTGTACCAGGTACAGTGAGTTGGGACTAGATTCCATATTCTACAAATAGTTTTGAAATCTTAAGTCCATATACTCTTCAACAAAATTTGATCAAAGGGTTTTAATTGTTTTACCTAATAGGTTTTCAATCTCAGCCTTATACCCCTTGAACTTTTCAAGAGTTTCGGACCTATAATGCATTAGGTAAACATAGCCATACCTTGGATAATCATTAATAAAACTGATGAAATATTCATATCCTTCTCATGCTTTGACATTCATTGAACCATAAAGGTTTGAATACAAGAGTTCTAGGGGTTCTTTGGCTCTAAAACTTTTTCCTGTAAAAGATCTTTTGGTTATCTTACCCTTAAAACAAGACTCATACAGAGGTAAAGAATAGTATTCTAACTAACTTAGAAGTCCAATCTTGACCAATTTCCTTGAGTTTAATGTGTCTAAGTCTCAAGTACCAAAGATAAGCATCAAGAGAAACTTTTTGTCTTTTATTCTGAGTCTTGTTGTTTTACACATCTCAATATTCAAAATAGTTTTAGTCTCGATTGGTTTTAACACGTATAAGTTGTTTTCTAGTTTTGCAGAACAGATTTGAGTACTTCTTAAACTAATGAGTACATCATTTATTTCAAAAGATACTTTGTACAATTGTTCTAACAAACAAGAGATAGATATTAAATTCCTTCTCATAGTAGGAACATAAAATACATTTTCAAGTAAAATGAATCTATCTCCAAAAAACAACTTCAAGTCTCCACTACTTTAGCTGAGACAATCTCTTCTGTTTCAACTTTGAAAGTTGTCTTGTCTTTTACAAGTTGCCTTCAGGAACTAGTTTCCTAAGCGAAAGCACAAATATGATTGACGGCCCCTGAATCTAATATTCAGGTCAATGTATCATTCTCCATTAAACATGTTTCAACAACGAGTAAATCATATTTATCTTTGTTTTGCTTTCTCAACTTTCTTATCTATGACAACATGGTTTACTTCTATCCTCATATCCAGAATATGTTCTCTAACAGAGGTTCCTTCCTTTATGCGGTAGTTGAAAACCTCATTGAGAGTATCAAGCCTAATAGAAGAGGATAGTTGTCCAAATACTACCTGCAACGAATCCATGATCCCCTTAGTAGTGACCATGTTCTCATGTTTATTAGACAAAATATTTGATATGCTTGCTAAGATATAGGCTCGGGCCTTTTCATTTGCCCTAACCCATCTGCCATAGGCAATAGGCATCTTGAACATTTCGGTTTGCGATGAGCTAGGAGTCGGAGGAAATTTCTTTGTTAAAATGAACCTAAGATCATCAATCATTAGTATTAACGCTACCGAGGGGTACTCAATTACTCCTTCACTTAATCAAAACATTCTTGACTAAATACTAATACCAGAATAACTCTTATTCCTATAGCATTTAGTTTTTGCTTTTTGGTCAAGAACTTACTAATACTTAGTAATTTTTGTAAGTGTAACCCGCCATTTTTCAGATCCCAAAGATCGGTATCAATAAGCTACCGAAGGGCAGACAATGCTGAAGACGGACCTAAGAGACCCTATCCATTTTTAGAGTTTTCGTTGTTCTAATCCCTATGAAACGACCCTCTAAATGGGTGGTTGCCTAAAAACAATAAGTAGACAGAACATAAGAATCTCACGGCGCAACCTAATGGAGGAGACCGTAGTATGTGTTGACACACTTCCTGTAACGACCTGAGTTTAGGAGGGGTACATGAATGAATCGATATCACATCTGAATGAGAGGGATCCTGAGAACATGAAAGTATGGTTAAGAAAGGCATAAAAGAATTAAAAGTTACTACCTATACCAACAAGGTGAACATTCCTTTTCAGTGGCTCAATCATAGGAACTCCAAAATTAAGCGTGCTTAGTAGTCCTATGTTGGGTGACCTCCTGGAATTTTCCTAGGATGCATGTGAGTGAGGACAAAGCATGCTGAAAGAACCCGTGTAAATTTTCTCCCACTAAATTGTTCTAGATGGTTTGGATCTTGCGGGGTGAGTTTGTAACTGAAGTTTTACAAGATAATGACCTATTTTAACTATTAAAACAAGTTGTCATTTGTCAAACCTAAGTGAGCATGTATTTATCTTTGTTATAGATTTTAAATGTCTAATTCATTTTATAACACCCATAACTTAGACATAATCCATAACATCCAACATACATTTCATAATCTAATATAACAACTTATATTAAATCTCATGAAATCCTAAAAATGCATACTTTATATTATAATACTTATAACATGCTTTCAATGCATGCACCATACTTATCCTATGGTGGGGTTTTAAATCTACATGATATACTTTATGCACAAAAAAGATTTAGTTTAATTAAAATATACATTCATAACGCATAATTAATTAAACACACACAGAAGTAGACCGGTTTTGGTATCCTAAGTAAGTAGACAACTAAATTATTACAATAATAAATCAGAAATTTCTTTGAGCCGGTCCCAAACGCTTCGAATCGGCCCAAATAGGTTGAGAAAGAGCTGAATCGAACCACAAGACACTAGAAAGACTCGAACCAAACCAACCTGGTCCAGCCGGACTGTTGCTCCTCGCACGTGCACGTTTTTGGAAAGGCTAAAGAATAGCACTGCGATGCTAATGAAGAAGCGTCGAGACGCTACTTGATAGAAGTAGCTTCCAACTGCTTTTCCTGCTCTGTCTTACTCCAATTTCTTCTAATTACAACTTAGAATTAACTCTAATGACTCTAGCAAATTTACAGACCCTTCTTCACACATTAAAACCCATAAACAAGGGGCCAATTATAACAAGTACAACTAAATTGAAGGTAAAACTAGATACCAAAACTGTAATATATCCACTTCAGCTATCACAATATCCATCATATGAATTAACACTCACCAAGCTAAAATTAATGCAAATTGAGTGCTTAAATCGTGCTCTAATACAAATTGTAAGAGTCTACAATGCACATGTAGAAGCAATTAGAAAATTAAGCACTCTATCTACATTTTAGGATTAAAGCATGCATGTTCATAACTTGGAGAAATAGGATTTTGAGAGACAACCTTTGAAGAACCTCCAAATTTCAGCAATCCCTTATTTGAATCTGATCACGAAATCATCGTGACCATTGCTAGAGTTTGTTCCATTATTTTCAAGCCTTAGAACGGATGTGAGATCGAATTTGTGATGAGATTGAAGGGAATTTTGAGGATTTGAGAATGTTTTAGGTGTACAATATTTGAGACAACGATTATTCTTCCACATGAAAACAACATAAAACTTTTACGATTAATTTTTCTTTAATTTTTAAAGTGGGAATTCATGCAATCACATTGCATCTAATGTTGACACCAAACACTTCATGCAATTAATGGGAAATTAGGTGTTTAAACAAAGTGGAGAATGTGGGATAATTCTACTTACTCCAATTTCATTCAAAAGTTGAATTTCAAAAATTCAATTTTAAAATGAATTTTAATAATCAATACAAATAACTAATTTTAAATAAAATTCATTTATTTTTAAAATAATTTAAAATGAAATTAATTCTAATAATTAATTTTAAATAATTAGTTAAACACTTTAATTAATAAAATTAATTAAATATCAAATATTAAATTAATAACCAACACCAATCTTGTACGTGAATCCCCAATCACGTGTACAATATTTAAATCAAATTTAAATATTTATAACTCTCCAATTTCGTTTAATTCAACAATTAAACTATGTAACCACATAAATTATATTGTATATAATTAACTATAGTTGCCTAAGCCGAATTCAAACGTTTCAAAATCTCTCATCACACTATGCTAAGATTTAGTCCGATATAAGCTAGCAAGGGAACCTAATGCACCTACAGATCATGAACACCACGATCCAAGATTAACCGGCTAAACTCTTTCACCTAATTAACGAACATTTGTTAACTACTGGGACACTCCACTAAAGCCTAATAATTGCACTTTCCTCACTGTAGATATATTTCTATCCACTTAATTTAATATGATTAGTAAGTCGATCCTTCAAAGGTTGTTCGTAATTACAGCTTGATCAAAATTATTGTTTTACTCCTATAATTACATCTTGCTCCTTAAATCCCACTGATTCTCTAATGAATAATTGATTCGTAGTCTAACCACCAAATCGGAGTAATGAGGGAGTGGGGCCCATTGTTTAAGACCCGAAGTTAGCACTTAAGAGAACAACCTATCTACTATCCCTAAAATCGAGTAGAAGTGAGTTCTATCTTGTAGGACTATGTCCCCAACTATCTACCGAGTCTTACCCCTAAAATGGAAGGCTTATTGAGTCGGCGATGTTAAACCACCCTCACTCATTCAAATCAAAGGATAATCCCGAATAAACAGGAGTTCATAGTTAGCTCAGGATTAAGACCGAGTTACCTAGGTCATCGATTGAAAATAGTCAGTCTTATCAGCAAACACTGTTATAAAGTAAAAGTGATATTTCGTGGTCTGGTCTTATGCAAACTCATTGCTTAGGACGTCTCCAATCGCATGTCTCCATATGAAATATTCAGGATCACATCGTTTGTATCAAATACAAAGTGGGTCACATTCATAATGTCCTCAGGTTAAGGTACCTAACCTTATCCCTATAATATAGACCGTTTTTGGCTATATACTTGAACTTGATCCATTTTTATGTGTCCACGTATAGTACAAGTGTTCATGCTATATCTAGGGGTTCTTAGTTTATTGAATTTAGGGTTAAAAAGGTGCAATTCACATATTCAATAGCATCTTTACTAAATAAATCTCAATAACAACTTTATTGTAAAATAGAATATGCTTAATGTTTACAAACCACGAGTTTTAGGACATACAACCCAACATTCTCCTACTGTATACATTGGCAGCTGGTTAAACTTATTATTTGGTAGTTGAAGGGCGTTTTAAATCATGGTTTAGTCCTCCAACCCATTAATGCATTTCTTTGTATGGTTTTGCTGATGCTGATTGGGCATCTGATATCGATGATCGGAAATCTATGTCTGGATTTTGTATTTTTTTGGAGGCAATTTAGTTTGTTGGGATTCCAAGAAACAAAATATTATTTCCAGGTCAAATATTGAGGCTGAATATTGGTGTCTTGCTCTCGTGGAAACTAAAATGATATGGATTTCTTCTCTTTTATCTGATCTATGTATTGATTTATCTCATCCCCATGTTTTGTGGTGTGATAGTATCAGTGTTGTTCACCTAAGTGTAAATCCAATTTTACACTCAAAGACTAAACATGTTGAACTTGATATTTACTTTGTATGCGATCTTGTTTTCAAGAAAAGATCATTGTTCGTTATCTTCCAACTACTGAACATATTGTCGATGTGCTTACCAAATCACTGTCAGCCACCAGCTTTCAAAAGCTCAAAATGAAACCCACTGTTGTGGCTGCCACTAATGTCGGTTTGCAGGGGGTGTTAAGATAGCTCATTAAGTCAGCTCTTTTCTTTATTCTTTTATGTAAAGCCCATTATATAAGGGCCCATGATTTTGTTATATTTTCGGTTTGTTCCTCTTCTAAAAGCCTTCTGTTATGTGAGGTATTATCTACTGTGTGTGTTCATGGAAAAAGTTTTTCCTCCCAAAAATTTTTCTTTATATTGCAAGGTTGTAATACATTTCATTATAATAAAAATCTAGGGTTTTATCTTGCTATTACATTCTTCTTCATGGCTATCTTCGTTTTTAAATTGGAACAACTACTACTCTACAGATATAACCCTTGATAGTAAATTTACTCCATTCCAGAGTTCTTCAAACTCGAGTGTAACGATGATTAAACAAAAAGTATCAAATAAACTAGACTTCATTTTTGTAGATATAAAAATGGGTATTTATGAAAATTCAAGTTCTCGATCTTCACAATACCAAAGTAAATGAACATTGAAGTTATAAATCGAAAGCAACTCAGAACCCTAGCTTTATGCGACACCAATGCTTGTGCTTCGCATTGTATGTGTAATTTGATTGAAAGTAGAACGTTAGAACTAAGGATTAAAAAATCGTAAAATATTTCACTAAAATTGATGTGCTGATAAAAAAATCGAGAGTAACATCGTTTTTACTATAAATCGTCAAAATATCGATCGTCGATATCAACGATATTATCGATATTTTGATAATAACTGTGATATTTTGGTGATATTTTGTTTTTTTTTAAAGCTATTGTCTGTCTACTTTAATTAAATTTGAGTTCACTCTCTATTACCAAACATGGGTTGGGCATGGATGAATGCTAATGGATTCAGTGTCCTTAAGCATGTTAGTTTGAGCCTCATCTTTGATGGGTTTTTTCTCAGCCTTTTCTTCCATCCCTCTACAACACACTTCTCTCTCTTTCTCTCTCTTTTTTCCTCTTGTCTTTTTTATTTCATGTCGTTATTATAAAATTGAGGAACACAACGAAAATACGGATATGAAAAAATATAATATAATAATATTTTTATATAAAAATAATAAATAAATAAAAACTAAAATTATAAAATTCGACAATGTGAAAATTTAGTGGAATTTGGTGTGAATTTTTTACCAATATATATATTATTTTAAGATCCACCAAATGTCACTACTTATAGGTAAAATGCCAAGTAGGATGTGGACTTACATGGACATCAAGCATAAATTACTACAAGACACATAGACAACATATATGATGACACATGGCCTTTGAGACACTAAGCAATAAACATCTATTTTTTATTATATCAACCTTTTGATGTGAATTGTAATAACCATAATTACGTTTTGTATAGTTTTGTTTTTCATCTTAAAGAAAAAGTAGTCAAAGTCAATCTAATCAATGCATGGTTATCTTTTGCCACGACTTGTTTAGACAAGAAAGAAGTAAAAAATTTAAACTCTTACAAGATGTCTTGATCCAAAATAAAGCAAAGTAAAATATAAATATTCAAAGATCAATTATCTCAAATTCATTTTTTAAAGGAAAATTTTATGGATAGAAAAAATATCAAACTATTTATAGAAATAGTAAATATTGATAGATATTGATAGACAAATAATGGACTTCTATCCGTTTCTATCCGTTACAGTTTCTATCAAAGAAGATTAAAATTTTGCTATTTTGTATAAATAGTTTTTTTTGTTTTTCTATTTTTGAAAATCTCCTTTTTTTTTTTAGTTAATTTTTTTTAGTGGATTTAGTTGGAAAAGCTTAAAAATTCTAAATTTAAGTCTAAATATTTTTCATAGATTTTAAGTTTTGGTTTAGAATTTAATAATTAGAGTTTGAAATAGAAAAAAATAATATAAAAGAAATAGTAGGGACAAAATAATAAGTGATGGACACGTGTGCAAAGGCGCGAGAGATGATTGGATGACTTTTGATTTATCAAGAAAGGGCAACCATAACATGTGCACTGAAAAATCAAACTTTTAATCTCATAATCCACCGTACAAATTTTATGTTAGTTGAACTATGCTCACGAAAATGTTAGAAGCTTCCGTTTCTATTAATTTTTAGGTTGATTTTGTAATGTGGGAGTTTTAAATATTTTCAATTTTGGTTTTTCAAGCTTTTATTTTCAATTTTGAATAATTTTAATTATCTTGTTTAACAGATTAGATTTTATAAATTATTTAAGTTCAATTTGATTTTCAAATCTTGTTTTTAATATTATTGGTTATTTTTATTTGTTATTTTGTTTTCTTTTTAAACATAGATAGCTAAAAATAATATTGCTCAACTATCATAAGGTTTGTACTATTAATTCTCTCATTCTATATGTTATCAATATATATATATATATAGTTGGATTTATAGGATTTGGTAGAATATGTAATTTAGTATCTCAAAATATCGTTGGATTTATAGGATGCGGTAGAATTGTAATTTAGTATCTCAAATACACGCGCAATTTATTCTTTTGCTATGGAGACAATAAAGTAGTAAGTCATTTATCAAATTTCACATTTAAATTTGGTCGCCTATGTCAAAGAATATTCTTATTTGGAAGAAGTATTTACAACCATGGTTTGAATTTTCTTTAATGATTAAATTACATGTTTAATTTACAAATATTTAATTTTATGTCAAATGTATCCATATATTTTAAAAAGATGTTGGATATATTAACACTTATTAGACACAAATGAGAAGTATCCAATAAATAGTTTTAAAATTTAGAGATGTATATTATATAAAATTTGTAACTATAGTGACTTAATATACAATTTCGTTCAAAGAACATATTCGACGTCTACCTATCAACATGTTTTTTTACAACATACGATGTGGTTGAACGAACATTTGATTTGAAGTTGATACTACAAATTTATGCAAGCTAAATTATGTTCGTGTTTAACCACATATCAATATGTTTGTTTCTATATATGTTTATTTCATAAAAAATGGATGAAAAGAAAACAAATACATTTATGGGACGTTTGGCACGAGATAAAATTATAGAGTTGAGTTAGTAATTATTGTCTAGGGAGTTAAAATATCTAAGAGTTATATTGACTGTGTTTGGAATGCAGATTTGAGTTAAGTGGTAATTATTAGAGAAATTCTTATAAATAGAAAAGTCCTAAAAATATTTACACTTTATAGCAAAAAGTTCCAAAAGTGTTTCGTACTTTTGGAACTTTTTGTTATAAAGTGTAAATATTTTTAAATACTTTTTATATTTAAAAGTGTCTCTTATTATTATTTGTATTTGGGGAGTTAGAGTTGAGTTGGAGTATCTGATGCAATTTTTGTAAATGAGATTGGTTCTCTTTTTTTGTTTGTTTGTTTTGCTTTGTTTTACTTTGCAGTATTATTGATTAATTTTCAACTATACATCTATTTTCTTAATCCTATTAGGAAAAAAACTGTAAAAACTCTAATTCTTTTCAACGTATTCTTTTTGAAAATAGTAAAAACTCCAATTCTTTTCAATTTGTAAAATACATACCACCAGAATACGTTTCATATTGCAATAAAATGAACATTTCCCTCCTATCTGACAACGATTTTTTAACCCTCAATTACTTATGCATTTGTTATACATATGTATGTATGTATGTATGTATATATGTAATCTTGCCAACTGAACATTATTAAAACAATTAACATGTTATACACATAAATGTTGAATAACTCAATGACTTACTAGTTTATGTTTATATAATATGCATCGTCTATGTTAAACTGAAATTGTGGATAGAATATTTACCTTACCTTTCTTAATGATGTTGAGAATGTTATAGTACAGTAAAGTTATTTTATTTTGAACATCACAAAAATAATATCAAACGACCGAACATGTGACCATTTAAAAAAAACAAATTCACAAAATATGTATTTTTTGGATGAAATATTAGGTGGCCAATCTAATGCATCCGAGCAAGTAGGCAGATGCAATACCGTTTCCGTGCCTCTTCCATTACAACGAGAAAGAGGTCTGATTTTTGTGTGTCCATGTCAATGATATTAAATAGGTCACATCTATCTATATTTTCAAAATAAGGGTAATCAATATCAGTGATAAGTGGTGACGTGAAATATTTTTCGTGGTTAGGATATAGAGATTCCAACTTTCGATGGTTATGAGTTAGGGGTTCTCAAAAACAAGTCTCGATAAGTAATAGTTCATCGAGCTTATTTTTACTATTAATTAGGTTGACAAATATCTCACTGTCTTAGACCTAAGAAGAGATCAAATTTACCTAACATAGTTTGCCAACTATGTTTTACAAACTATGTAAAAATTTAATCCCAATCCATGTTTTTATAACATATCTGACAACTATACTTTTTTTAAATTTATTTACCAACTATTTGTTTTCTAATTTTTTGTTCCTACTATTTGCCAACTAGTTTCATTCTAATTTATATACTTTTTTTTTTTTTTTAAAACTTGTTTACCATAAACCTTTTTTTCCATAAAATATTTGTTTACCAAATATTTATTGAAACTTTTACTAAATATTGTTTTCTTTTTAAACTTGTATACCATAAATTGATTTTTCTTTTAAAATTTGTTTACCAAATATTTTTTAAAAAAGGTTTGTTTGCTTACAATTTTTTTTTTAATTTTTTAATCCAATTCACCAAATAATTTTTTCAAGTAGTTTTGTTTACCACCCACTATCATTTTCTTTTACAAAGCCAATACTAAAATGTACATTTGGCCCAAATTTGATTGCATTGTTTCCGATTAAATACAATATATATATATATATATATATATAACATCTCAAATGAAAATGTTGAAAACTTGTGCAATTTACCCTTCAAAATTAAAGTACAAGTTTTTTATGGATTCAAACAATAGATTCTAGTCGTACAATTATAAGCATTTGAAGGTACAAAAAATTAAGAAAACCCCGGAAAAACCATGAAAAATTAAAGAAATCTAAAAAAAAAAAAAAATCAAACACATAATCATAAAATCGAACCCAAAAAAATCCAAGAAAAAAACACGGCAAAACCATACATATCTAACATTAGAGAAAAGTATATAAAAAAAGATGTAAAAAAAAAATCATGCAAAACCTTACAGATCTACAGATCTGAAACACACAAAAAATAAAATCTTAAAAAAGTAAATCCAAACAAAGAACTCCAAAGGAAAGTAGATCAAAAACAAACTTTCAAAACAAGTAGAATGAACGAAAAAAAAAATAGTAAATCTGAAAAAAAACTCCCAAAAAAAAATACATCTAAACCAAGAACTCACAAAAAAAAGTATATCTAAACCAAAAATTTCATGCAAAGAAGAGATAATCGAGTAAGAAGAGACAATCGGAGAAAGAGAAATGAAGGAGATGAAGAGGATGTTACCAATCGGATGAAGAAGAGAGAAGATGGAAGAGATAAGATAGAAGAAATGTGAAGCAATAGATGAGGGAGAGAGAAAAACGTCAGAGGAGAGTTAAGAGGGAAGATTGAAGGTATTATTAGGCTGATTTTTTGGGAGTAAAACTGCGGGTTATTAAACCCACCATTTTCTTTTAATCGATCAAACAAACACTAGGTGGCTTTTCCTTCAAATCATTTGACCATACAAATCATCATTTTTTTCCTCCTAATAATGGTGTTTATTAGTTTTGGAAACTATAATCTCTCTATTAATCTTCTTATCTATTTTTACAGGTAAACTCTAAAAGAATTTAGCAGTCAGAAACATGCCTTATATTGGGTAATTGCTAAATTAAAACATTGATAATCTCATTTCAAATAATATATCATTCTGTTACGAACAATGATTAAGCGGAGTTTAGGCTGCACTTAACTCTTGTGTTCCCCACATTTATACACACAAAAAAGAAATTAGAAAAAAATTATTTTCTAGCCAGTAAAAATACACAATGGGTGATCAAATATTGTAATCTTAAGAACAATGATAAAGTTTGCATGGGTGTTTCATTATATGCCACTAGGAAGAAGATTAGATATAACTAAAATAATGCTATAAATATCTTTCATATATGCTTGTATGTTGTAAATTTATTATTATGTATAACGTTTCTATTCTGTAAGTTTGATTTTGTAAAAATAAATTTTGGATCGATCTCCAAGCTTTTGTTTAAGGACCTTCAAAGGTTCCTTCAGAAAGTACAAGTTTAGTTGAACAATTTCATATATATACATACATTTATATATATATATATATATCATTTTCTATTTTTTCAAAATATATTTGCATTTTTCTATCTATCTATATTATTCCAAGTTTTATTTTTCTCTTATATATTTAGATCGAATAATTAAAAAGTTTCATGTAATATTGTAATTAAATATCACTTAATCTAGATATTGAATATCAATACATCTAAAATTATACAGGAATATTAAATTACAAATTAGACCCTAATTTTTTAAAGTTGTGTTTTACTAGTCTAAAGAACATAAACATATTCAAAATTAGAAAAAAAAAAAACAACAATTTTATCAAACAAATTTAACTTTGAGTCTAATTGATTCTTTAAGTTTTTCAATTATTAAACTATAGATTTAAGTTTTAAGAAATGCCCAATATAACTATTAGACAGTGAGTAAAATTTTATATCTAATATAATACTTATTTTCAACAATTTTAGTTATACAAAAGACGTGTTGAATATAAAATTAAAACTTCAACTTTAAGAGTTAATTAGGCACACCATCGAGAATTTAAGAATTTATTAAATAATTTTTCAAGTTGAGTGAATTCTATATAGATAGAGAACTAGAAGTTAAGTCAAATTTTTTAATCATATTTTGTAACCCTAAAATGAAGTTTTGGAGCTACCACCGAACCCAATAGCTTGTAATTTGTATGTTTCACATAACATAATTTATTGTGTATTTTCTTAATACCGATTCCTTCTACTATGAAATACTTTTATTTTCTTGAATTTCATAGAGATCGTAAAACAAATAATGCAATTAATAATTGGAAAGCAACCGATATTCAATAACTACAAACAAATTAGCAATCAAACGATGAATTCAAAGAGAAAGGTGAGTCTTTTTGGACTTCTATTCAAAATCTTTTCATGTCATAGGTTCGTTTTATTTTGAGTGTATTGTAACTTTTTTTTTATATTATATATTTAATATAATAACTCAAGAAGATTGAGAGAGAAGATAATGATGTTTGGTAATTTTAATTGAAATATCCTTTTTTTAAGCACAACAAGTCAAGTATATAATGACAACAATCGGTTACTTGGTCAAACTAAATCCTTTCAAAACACATAAGTAAAAGGTCTAGAAAGAAAACTAAATAATTTTGAAGATGCAATATAAGGAATAATAAATTATTTTGACAGCATGGTCCATCAAACCAACACTGACAAATAAAATAAATCATTATGCAAAATAAAATTCTTTAATTGTCACACTCTTTTTTAATTATGTTTATAAGACATAGAATTTAAGATTAGATAAAGGTATTATGATGTGACCAAAAGGTAAGAATTTCAAATCTTATCTCTAAGCACCTTTGAATAGGTTCAGTAATCATCTCCTGCGAGAATAGAGGACACCCAGGCAGCGATGTCACAAATATCTCCAAGATCCTTAGCCTTCTTCGGAAGTGTTGACGGTTCTGATGTGGTAGATTGAAGGTATCTAAACATCCATTGGCCTCCGTCTTTGCGGTGATAGCTGCATGTTTAAGGACGATATAACCACCAGTGGCCAACGCTTCTTTGCCTTTTTCTATGCCCCCCAGGCAAAGTTGAACCGACTGAGCATTCCGAATATCGTTTATTAAGTTGTGGATTGGTCATCTTTGTTGCCTCGAGTCGTCGTGCATGGCGGAGACCTTTGATGGCACTCGTATGGGCAAGGCCGAAGGTGTAATCGGCCACGTTTAGGCGTCCATGCTGCCCATGGGTTTCAGTAATGTCGAACATAAAGAAGAGTTTCTAGTCTTTGGGCAGATGGCCGATGCAATGTTATTTTCTTGTGTCTTATTTGCAGCAAAAGAACAATGCTAAAGAAAAGAACATAGCAAAAGAAAACTTGGACAGAGCTAAAGACTCTAAGATTGAAATGGGTATTGGAATTGGAATTGGCCATTTTATTTTATTTTTATTTTTATTTTTACTACTATTTCATTATTGGTGGAGTATTTATATGAGAAATACTAACTGTTGTGGCTATATATGACAAAAGTTTGGAGTTATTGACTTTGGTTGTTCGTATAGTTTTGACTGTTTGATGTGAGCTGTAATGAGTTTTGTTTGTTTGTGTTAAGTTAGCTTTTCTATTTGTATGTAATGGTTGTTTAAATTATTTTATTTTGGTCCAATAAGTTATTGAATTTTAGGTTAATTTAGTTAAGTTTTAACAAGTATTTATAATCAATAATATATAATATATTGAAAAGTGAGATGTTAGGAAAAAAAATGGACATTCTTGTGTCCTTTTTTAATTCACTAATTTACAAATATGTTATTAAAGATTAATTATAAATATTTCCTAATTTGACTCCTTCCACATGTAATTAAAAAATCATTTCTAATAATGAAGAAAATTGTCACATTCAATTTGTGAAAATGATCTTCCCACATCTATTTGCATAATTTAGGACAATGAAAATTGGTTCGTATGTTTTTACTTTCCTTCTCTACCAAATTTTCATGTGAATTCAGGTCATGTTTATTCTTAGGAAAATATAATAATTAATATTAATCTAAAAAGAAGTCTCATTTGATTACGTTTGTTTGTTGTTGTTTACTTTTGTCGTTGTGTAATCGTAATGAAATATGAAGCCTACTTCGAAGTTTATAATTAAAGAAGTATGATTAATTTGATTGTATTTTAATGTTATGTGGGATCTATGGGCCGATATCATTATGGTTATATTATTATTATTGTTGCATTATGAGAAGTATGAATTTTTCATATTTACTGTTATCTTACTATTACAATTAACGTGTAGGTTAAACAATAACGGTAACAATAAATGTGACAAATTCGTAATTCTAAGTAAACATGATAGAAAACAATTCAATTACGTTTACGATTGTAGCTCATTATGATTGATGAAATTCATTACGATTACACCTATTTTTGTTACGGATTAATCACATGACCTCAATTTACTAAGAATATCTTTACAAATTCTTCCTGCTTTCCATGACAAGTTTATTTCATTCCATTTACAAAAATATCTCCAAATTATAGATCACATAAATTCAATTTTCCTAAATTATTCACATGTTTGAAAATTTGAATTTCCTTTTATGGATTTATATTCTTCAATAGTTGGAATTCGGACTTCACCATTTTCAACGACAACATTAAGAGTTTTATGTAACAGTACATTTGTAAAAGATCGAATAAAAAATATATGTTAGATTATAT
This sequence comes from Benincasa hispida, assembly GCF_009727055.1. Taxonomy (NCBI): domain Eukaryota; kingdom Viridiplantae; phylum Streptophyta; class Magnoliopsida; order Cucurbitales; family Cucurbitaceae; genus Benincasa; species Benincasa hispida. The sequence continues at coordinate 61,504,616 of NC_052360.1, read as the reverse complement.
AAAAAGATAATATTGCTTATATATGATGGTGTGTATATTTCAAACTTGGTATCAAATAAAAATGAGTACATCTTAATTTTTACATGCTCTAGTGTATTTTTTTTTAAGAAAAAATTTCAAAGTTCAAGGTAAAATTAAAATTTTTCAACTATAAGAGCAAATTTAAAACCTATCCTAAAGTAAAAAAGTTGTTTTACACACAATTTAGCCATTTTTTTTTGTTATATTATAGAACAAAAATTTAGAAGCAAAAAATTGTGAACTCCAAACAATAGTATAGATATCCAAGGGCAATGATTGCTTCACCTAATCAAGTCATGTCTCTCCTTTTCTAAGCATAGTACAAAAAATAAAAATAATTCAATTTTTTTTTAAAAAAAATTGTCATATAATAGACTTTTATTGGGTGTTGTCTCCACAATAGATTGTGGATGCAATGTTCCTAGCTAGAAAAACTTATTGACAATTCATAGCTCATTATTTACAAAGATAAAACCACAAAAGAAAATCAATATCTACTTAATTAGTAATCTTCTATGAGAATAAGGACATAGAAAGGACAATATCACTAATATCTCCTATTTTCATGGAAGACTAACATAACAAGGTCCACACCGGATTCTGGATTTATAGCTCTAGAGTTAACTAGATAAGAGGCTGAGTAGTTTAGAAGCCTACTGGAAGATGTATAATCATGAGGGCGTCAGTATCATTCTTTTTGTATTGTGATTCACAATCTGCCATAGGTATTTCCAAGAACAGTGTTGTCCGCACGAGGTTTTCGGAGAAACTTGTTTCGTAGAATTTGAATTTTTGTATTTGTATTAATTTCAATATAGTGAGTATAATTCTAATACATAATCTTTTGATGCTTTCAAAATAAACTTTAATCTTTAAGCTGGTTGATCTTCTTGGATGATCGTCTACGAGTTTGTTGATTTTCTTGGATGATCGACCTTTGGGCTTAATGATCTTCATGAATGATCGACCTTTGGGCTTGATGATTTTCTTAGAGGATTAGTATTCGCACGAGGGTTCTGGAGAAATGTATTGAAGGGAATCAAATTCCTGCGAAAGTGTGTGATCGTCTTGCATTTAGTTTTTCCATTAAATAGAAATAAAATCACAGTAGTCCATACAAGAACAGTGGAGGGCCAACATTATATATATTCAATATGCTATAGAAGATGAAGAAAAGGGAAAAAAAAGCTCACCTTTGTTAAATCTCAAACTTGTTGTAAATTCCTTTTACTTATCTCACGAACACCTCCTTAACGATCTAGGACACCACCGTAAGAATAACCTTGTTAATCTCTAGGACTCCAAGAGTTAGATGAGTGGTCTCTAACACTTGAAAGAGGAAGGGGTACAGAGAATTCATTGAGAGAGAGTAAAAAGGAATTTGGTGGAGGCTAGGGTTGATCTTTTGCACAAATGAAATCCCTTGCCCTAAATGGGCTATAGGGATATATTTATATGGAGAAGAGTTAACTCCTTCTCCAAGTATTTTCTTTTCGATCCTTAATACTAATTAATTAAATAACCCTTATTTAATTAATTCGTGGTTATTTAATTAATTCGCATACTAATTAGATAATCATATATTAAATCCTGTTTAATATATAGTTAATTAACTAACATATAAATATCACATATTTATGTGTATTCACCTCTCTAACATTATAGTTAATTAATTCTTCATGAATCTAATTCACATGAATTTAATATTTGAATCTCATTCAAGTATTTATTTCTTATATATTTGGATTGTAGATCACATCCATAATTAACCATTATATATTAATCTCATTAATATATAATTCCCTCAATTGATTCGAACAATTCAAATCATTCCTCATTACTATCCTTTAGTGAGCTAACAAGGAGATCTTATGGACTTACAGATTAGAAACTCCAATGCTGTGAGATTAATTAATTAAACTCTTTAGTTAAATTAATCAATTTTCATTAACTATCGGACACTTTACTAAAAACTGGTAGCTACACTTTTTTGCTCAACAAATATATTTCTATGTCCATGGATATAATCAATCAACAATGAGTTGACTCTTCACAAATTGCTCATATCTACAGCTAGGTCAAATTACCGTTTTACACTTGTAGTTACATCTAACTTCTTACGTACCACTAATTCCTCTGATGAACGAACAGTTTATAGTTTAACCATAAACTATAAACTGACACCTCTTAAGTCAATGAGAGGTTGAGACCTCATTGTTCAAGACCTGAAGTCAGCTATTAAGGGAAAAATTTATCTACTTTTTCTAAGGTCGGGAAAGAGTGAATTCCATCTTGTGTGGTTGTGTTCCCAACTTTTTACTCAGATAAATCCCCAAAATAGTAGAATTGTTAAGTCGGCTAACATGGCCACTCTCACCCATACAAATCAAAGGATTGTCTTCATAAACAGGCGTTCACAACTCAATCAGGATTAAAGTCAAGTCACCTATGGTTCTTCTAGTGAAATGTAAGTTTCTTCTAGTAACGGTGTTATATAGAGGGACTATTCATTTCGTTGTTCGGTCTTACATACACTCTTTGTATAGAATACCCCCGCTCACATGTCTATATATGAATGATCAGGATCAGATCATTTGTAGTACTTTACAACAATTGTAACACTTACAAAGCGTTCCATACTCGTAGTGTGACCAGGATAAGGTATCCAACCTTATCTATCTACTATAGACCATTTAGGTTATCACTTAAACATGATCCACTCGTATGTCTCTGCATACATGTTTAAGCTACATGATAACCTTGGATGTTAGTTTATTGGTTTTTGGTTAATGCAACTAAAATATGGAATGAAATATCATATATTTTATTAAAATAAACAATGAGTTTGTACAAAATGTTTACAAACTATAGGACTTTGTGAGATTTAATGTATCAACCCCAACACGAGTTACCTAGATCATTGAATTGAAAATAGTTACTTTTATCAGTAAACTGTGTTATAATGTAAAAGTGATTATTTCACGGTTTGGTCTTATGCAAACTCATTGCCTAAGACGTCTCCATTCACATGTCTCCACATGAACGATTCAGGATCACATCGTTTGTATCAAATACAAAGTGGATCGCATTCTTAGTGTCTCTAAGTTAAAGTACCCAACCTTATCCCTATATTATATACTGTTTTGGCTATATACTTGAACTTGATCCATTTTTATATCTCCACATATAGTTCAAGTGTTCATGTTATAGCCAAGGGTTCTTAGTTTATTGGATTTGGGGTAAAAAAGGTGCAATTCACATATTCAATAATATCTTTACTGAATAAACCTCAATAACAACGTTATTGTAAAATAGAATATGTTTAATGTTTACAAACCACGAGTTTTAGGACATACAACCCAATATTCTCCTACTATATTACATTGGCAGCTAGTTAAACATATTCTACGGTACTTGAAGGGTGTTTTAAATCATGGTTTAGTCCTCTAAACCATTAATGCATTTCTTTGTATGGTTTTGTTGATGCTGATTGGGTATCTAATGTCGATGATCGAAAGTATATGTCTGGATTTTGTGTTTTATTTGGAGGCAATTTAGTTTCTTGGGATTCCAAGATTATTTCTAGGTCAAGTATGAGTTGAATATTGGTGTCTCGCTCTCGTGGAAACTGAAATGGTATGGATTCGTTCTCTTTTATATGATCTCTGTATTGATTTATCTCATCCCCATGTTTTGTGGTGTGATAATCTCAGTGTATCTAAGTGTAAATTCAATTTTACACTCAAAGACTAAACATGTTGAACTAGATATTTACTTTGTTCGCGATCTTGTTTCCAAGAAAAAGATCATTGTTTGTCATCATCCAAACTATCGAACAGATTGCTGATGTGCTTACCAAACCACTGTTAACCACCAGCTTTCAAAAGCTCAAGAAGAAACTTATTGTTGTGGCTGCTGTTGACATCGGTTTGCAGGGGTTGTTAAGATAGCTCATTAGGCTCTTTTCTTTATTCTTTTATGTAAAGGCCCTTATATAAGGGCCCATGATTTGGTTATATTTTCAGTTTGTTCCTCTTCTAGAAGCCTTCTGTTATGTGAGATATTATCTACTGTGTGTTCATGGCAAGAGTTTTTCAACCCAAAATTTTTCTATATATTGCAAGGTTGTAATACATTTTATTATAATAAAAATCTAAGGTTTTCTCTAGCTATTATGTTCTTCTTCATGGCTATCTTCGTTTTTAAATTGGAAAAACTGCTACTCTACAGATATAACCTTGATAGTAAATTTACTCCATTCCAAAGTACTTCAAACTTGAGTATAACGATGATTAAACAAAAAATATTAAATAAACTAGACTTCAATTGCGTAAATATAAAAATAGGTCCTTATGAAACTTCAAGTTTTCAATCTTAATAAAGTCAAGGTATATGAACATTGAAGTTATGAATCGAAAACACCTTAGAATCCTAGCTTTATGCGACACCAGTGCCCGTGCTTCACATTGTATTTGTACTTTGATCGAAAGTAGAACGTCAGAACCAAGGATTAAAAAATCACAAAATATTTCGCTAAAATTGATGTACTGATAAAAAATTTGGGAATTACATCATTTTTACTATAAATCATTGAAATATCGGTGATATATCATCGATATCACCGATATTATCGATATTTTGATAATAACGATGATATTTTGTTTTTTTAAAGCTATTGATTGTCTAATTTAATTAAATTTGAGTTCAATCTCTATTACAAACGGGGTTGGGGACGGATGAGTGCTAATGGATTCAGTATCCTTAAGCTAGTTTGATGGTTTTTTTTTTCCAGCCTTTTCTTCGATCTCTTTACACCACACTTCTCTATTTTTCTCTCTCTTTTTTCCCTTTTTTTATTCTCTCAATATCTTTTTTATTTCATGTTGAAACTTTTTTTTATTAATTATTGTATAATCGATATATATTTTTAATAAATATGATTTATAGTTATCTTCTCTATCTAGTTTGTTTTTAACCCATTCGTTATTTTTGTTTTTCATTTTGTTTATACTGGACAATATAGTTTATATTTTGTTTTTTATGGATTAATTTGTATTTTTCTTGTTCTTATATTAATGTTGGAATATCCCAAAAACAACACGTTATTATTGAATTATGAATTGAGTACTTGTTGATCCAAATTTTAATTTAAAAACTATTTAAGTTTATATTTATTTGTACAACATTTGGTCTTATTTAGGAGTGTTTGTGGGTTAGGTTGGGTTGAATGACTTTTTAGACCAACCCAATTATTTGGATTGTAAATTTCTTCAACCCAACTAACCATTATTAAAAAATGAACACAACACAACCCAACCCAACCATGAAACATTTGGGTTGGGTTGATTTGGGTTATTCGGGTCATTTATTTAATTTTGTTTTGTATAAAAGGAAGTAAAATGTTAATATGTAAAAAATCGATTTAACTATTTTCATATATGAATTAAGGTTAACAACTCAATTTCAATTTATATAATGTATAATCTTTTTTCAAAGTAAAAAAAAAAAATATATTTTTAGAAGTTGTTGAAAAATAAATTATCCAAAAAACTTATCGAATTTAAGAAAACTAAAATAAATATAGTATATCTAATTGTTTATAAGAAGAAAAAATACATTTTAAAGTTGATAAGTTTGGGTTATTTTAGGTGACTTATGAACCAACTCAACCCATAAAATTTTCATTTATTTGAATCCAACTCAATCTAAAAAAATTCATAACTCAATCCAAACCGAACGAATTGGGTTGGATTGATCGATTTTTTCGAGTGATTGAGTTTTTTTTATCAGCATAGTCTTATCTAAATTTTTTAACTCATTGTTATTGGCAATATATTTTTTCACGGAAATTTCGTTTACATGCCAATAAAATCGTTGATATTTCGACAAGTATCGTGGATATTTTGTCCACAATCGTAGATATTTCGTCATGTATTCCTAGATAATTAACCGATATGTCATTTCAATATCTCCATATTTTTTTTTCCTTTTGCTTATATCAAGCTTTTCCAATGTGTTACCATTTTCAATTTCTAAATTTTCTCAATTTTCAATGAAATATTCAGTTCATAATAGGCGTCATTAATGAAATATTCTGTTCACAATAATTTTTCGAACTTCACAATTATATACTATTCTATTATTAATCATATTTTACTTCTAAAAATTGATTTATATTTTTAAAGTCATAATTTATTACTTAAATAAGTTTGTTCTAAAATTTTACTAAAAAATTTATAATATATTTATAAATTTCCGTGATATCCATGATTTTTTATAGAATATCCGTCGAAATACCCTTCGGTATATTTGTAAATCTAAGTTACCGATATCAATAGTGAAATTCTCATCTTTGGTCAGAACTACCTTTTTTGGATCACAAGAACTTACCTTCTTAACTTCGCCATAAACGTCTTGCTCCACCCCAACAGCCTGTTCTCCGTCGTAGTTCAAGTTCAATTTGGTGGTGAATGCTTGATCTAGATCTACTTCGGCATTGAGAGTGATTCTTGATAGAGTCCCTTTCCGAATTGTGAACCAATTCGAGGATGCGAAGTAGTGCATTGGTTTTGTAGCGTTAGGGCTTTTGTAGTACAGAGCTAGGACTTTTCGTTCCATTATGAAGCTATAAGGTTCATTCACGTTCAATTTGTCCGATTTGTGGCTACTAGCTTCATTACGCCATTGAGACAGAAAGATTGGCCAATTAGGAGTGTATCTGTCGGGAAATTGAAGTTCTAACAAAGCGATTGGAGTCGAGGAGCACCATATTGGTATTTAGGAGAAATTCGAACGAAAAATTGGGACAGAGGAGCACCAAGGTGAAGATGCTAAAGGATAGACCACAAAAAAGAGAAGGGAGAAGAGAGGCAGAAAAATTTAGAGCTTTTGAGTTTTTCTGTTCTTACTTCAAGGGAGGGGAACAAAAAAGAATGGAGAAAAAATATAAAGGATTTTATATAATAACTTTTGTACTTGATATTACTTGATGTTTTAAAAATGTCAAGTTTTGGCTAACGTAAAAAATTCGAAAAATTCGGTGAACCTCCGTTTTTTTCTTCAACATTTTTCTTAAAAATTACATATTATTTGATATTTTTTTCATAAAAACATCCAGTAATTAAAAGTTGCAAGTGTCAGATAATATTGCAG